>NW_026000140.1:2259005-2272324 GCF_001458135.2 Marmota marmota marmota
TTTTTAAAAAAAAAAAAAAAAAAAAAAGAAAGAAAGAAATACTCCTATATAGCTATCCTTTCTCCTTAAACTTGCAGACATTATTCTACCTTAGGGCTTACACTGGATACTCTTTCCTGTCACTTTCAAAATGAGATCCACCACTCCATCCTCCTTGACATTACAATATGCTCTTATCACCTTTTGACATGCCATCTAGCAAACCCACATGTGACTACTGTTTGTTTCCTTTACTAAAAGCAGGCCCTAGGAGTATGGCAGGGTTTTCCCATTTTCTGCATTGTGATATCCCAAACACCTACAACGATGCCTGGCATATTGCAGAACACAAAGCTCATAGACTCCATGAAGGATTTGGAGCAAGAGGCATCCACTGGGAATGGCTGCTGAGAGAGCTCTTCCTGTGTGTGCTTGGGAAGGCAGCTGCAGTGGGCTCTGGAAGGAACGCTAGTGGGTGCTGGGGAGGAAAGGCTGTGACCTGGGCAAATCTCTTGGGAAGTTTGGTGGAGAAGTAATAAAAGAGATCAGAAAGTGGATAATGAGTCAGAGTACAAATGTAGAGGGAAGAAACTCATAGAACTCACTTTGTGGTTAAAGAAACCATGTATCTCAACTATACTTCATTCAAGGTCATTTCCAACATGAAAATCCAAAGCCAAGGTATTTGGAATCAGAGTGGCCTTTGCTGACCATTGGAGGCCCATGTTGGAACATCAGAGAGATTAAAACATTCTGCCAGAGGCTATGTTGCCATCTCCAAGTACCATGCAACATCCGAGATATAAAAATAGACCCAACAAAACATGAGAATATTACATCTTATGATTTAGATAGAGCTTCTGGTAAAAAAAAAATAGAGAAATGTGACTCATTCCGATAAATGTCCCCCAATGTTCCTGATCCTGTCCAATAAGGCAGAGGGAGGAAAAGGCTGGAAAAGGAAGGGACCCCACAGTCATGACTATAAATCTGTGTTAGATAGTTACGAAGTTTATTCAGTGGGTAAAACAGTGTCTGGTACTAATGAAGAAAACAAAATAAATAGGGATATTTGTGTGTCCAGAGACAACACGTAGTTCAATTAGAATTAAGGTCCCATGTGAGTCCTCCTTCCCTTGGCATGTAATAGCCTGAGACCCTTCTCTGGACCTCAGAGAAAGTATGCTACTTGCCAAAAGAGGGTTTAGTGGCAGCAAGTCTGTGGACATTATCTTGTGGTATACAATGTACCACAGAAAGGCAGTTGCTTTGATTTTTGGAGTCATCTGCCAGCTCATGTAATAACTGTTATATGTTATTGTTCATACAAATCTCTGCATCCTTGTGTTCCACATTCTTTTGGATACAAGGGTCACTTTTGGGCAGATGGGACTATGTGAAGATTGTAGCTTCTGTTTTAAATGATTGAGTTCAATCTTTTGAGGTCTGTTGATTATCTGTAAAATGATATATATCTTTAAACACAGGTTTTCTGGGAAAAACAATTACAAACCTATATTGAACATGCAATGTCTGTAGGAATTGTATTTGCTGCTTTTCCTGGACTATAGAAATTTTTGCCTAACAGCCCATGAAATGCATACCATTACAATCCTTTTACAGATAAAGGAATAGGTTTGTTTGGGCATGTGAAAGAAAACAAAAAACAAACAAACAACACCAAAAAAAAAAAAACAGTCAAATCATGAGTTGACTGCAAATCAGGATGTAAGCCCAGCCGTCAGACTTTAGCACTCACACTCTTGACCAGGGACCCTAAAGTCTTGTGAATTTCAGAACTTATCACTTTGTCATCAAAATAGAAAACAGACCTACTGTGATTATATTTTCCATCACGAAGAAGTTTGTTTTCCCCCTTGAACTACTATGTGAGCATCATGTAAATCTTCAAGATGAGGATCTTGAAAGAATTGTCCTTCCTATGGATATGTCACTCTAGTAATGACAGATTGCACAAGAACTTTGTTACTTGGTTTAAACTTCTAGAGTTGATCCCGCAGAACAGGATAGCAACATTAAGAATAATAGTTGGCTGTGAAAAATCATCCTCTTCTCTTAACAGAATATTTAGGAAGTTTTGGTAGATTAAACAAACCAAAATCAGCCCCAGGTGAATTGTTAACAATCAAATGGGTAAAAAATAATTAGAAAGATCAGTGATTTGTTTGAAACTATGAATTTTGGCTGGAAAATAGCAACATTTCAAATAGATACATTTAATGCAGCATCATTAGGGTAGCCATGGAGAATTTTTTTCCCCACACCTATATCCACCAGGATGTGTGAAGCCTAGGAAGTATTCTGCAAGATGATTTGCAGAAATTTACAGCATGTTTGTTTCTTTATATAATTCATGTTTCACATTCATTTTAGTAAATTATGCTTTCTATTTTTGGTCGACAATATTTTAGTGACTTTTAAAATTTTGTTTCTGGCTCTGGAGGGTGAATTTATCAAAAGTATCTGAGCACCAAGCAAATGTTTCTATTAGGTATTGTCATGGTAGATGCCTAACCCCAAGGTGGTTTTCATATTTTATTCATTTTAAGCAGTTTTAATAGTCCTGTTTTAACATTTCTTTTAACAAGGGATGTTCCTTTTTTGACTTATGTTTTCAACACTTCTCATTTGATTTTTTTTCTTTCATCATATTTAAGTGGCTTTTTCTTAAAAATACATAAATGTCAAAATGAGAAACACACTTTGCTTGCTAATAATTTGGAACATTATTGCACCATTGACTATCTTTGCAGGAATATGCAATTAATAGTGAGCCCCTTAATTTGATTCTTTTTTGTTCACAAAGGGAAAGTGGCAACAATTAGCTACAATTCTTCAGCATCAACATTTAGAGATGGTTTTTAATGAGTTAATTCTCTCAATTTTTAAAGCTGAGTAGTTTTAAATTCTCAAAACTATACATTTTCCATTCTTAATGAGACTTAGCTACAGTGATTCACACTGGTTGTTGAACCTAGATCTAGAGAAGATAATGATGAAGACTATGAGGACAAGGACATTCTTCTATTATGAGCCATTATGTGTTAGGCCCTGTGTTAACAGCTTATCTCATTTCTCTTGACAATCAAGCAGTGATATTGACAGTTCTGTCTCCTTATACAGATAAGGAGCCTAAAGCAGGCTACCCAAGGCCATTCAGGTATGAAGTGTTAGATAAGGACCAGATCTGAGTCTGTCTACTTTGTAATGTGGTGGTTACCCATTTGAACACAGTGTCTCCTGTTACATAATCAGAGGTCATCCTCTGGTATGTTCCCTTCCTCCCCATAGTCCTGAATCTAGAGAGGACTCTTCCCACCAAACCTCAGGTAATCAGGATTCAAAGCTGGCGGGCGGCTTTTATTTAAAAATCACAAGTTGCACATTTTGAAAGATAGGAGCCCCCCTTTCCCTCTCATAAAACTAGCATTTTTACCATCTTCTTTTTCCCATCTCTGTAGTATGGTGGGACAGATTTTAGCTGAATGCCACAGCCCACAATCTATTATTCTCTCTTTTTTAAAAATGATACACCCTAATGTGAAAATAGGAGTCACTGTCATTTAATTTAAGCCCATTCCCTTGTAGAAAGATACTAGTCCAGGACCATGGGGTGAATCTGATGATAAAATCTAGAAAAAGCCAAATCTGTGTTGACATTTTTTTTTATTGCTATGTGTGTTCCCAATACAACAAACAGCATCAGTAGTGTACACTTTAATAAAAAGGAATTTTTAGCTTAGTAGAAAAGGAAGCTCAGAAGTATAATGAATATGTACATCTTTATGAGAGGTGTATGTGTGTGACCATCTGTATATTCCCTGTGGACAAGACGTATGCACACGCAAGTAAACTAGAGAGAATTTCATTCAGGGGAAACTTTCAGGGAAAATAAAAAATGATTTCTATTTAAGGCCAGGGGATTATTTTACTATCTGTCTGGAACCCTCCTTTAAAATTCTTGCACAAAGTAGCAGCGATTCTTTAGAGGTATAGAGTCAATGGCTTCGGCTGTTATTTTACAACAGTTAAAATGCAGAAGTCTTTGCACATTCTGTGCTTTGAGAGGTTAGCATATCTGTATTTTAATTTGCATAATGTGCTTTTAGGCAGTTGATGTACTGACCTCAAAAACATTATGCTGAGAATACATTCCTGAAGTAACTAATTCACTATTTCTTTGAACGGGAATAAGTCATCAGCTCTATATGAACTATTTTAAAAATGCAAAATTTTTACATCAAATTTGTTCAGTTTTAGCTTTTTGCATTGGCTGTGGTGGTTTGCTTAAATTTCTTTTCTATGCACAAAACAAATGCATGCTAATTATCTCTCTAGTTTACGAAATATCATTGATATTTGCGTAAATATTTAGTACATAAAAATACTATCAAGAAAACAAATCAACTTTTAATAAATATCTTCGGTTCTGAATACTATATACAAGTACTTTACATCTACTCCCTGGAGAGAGCATTTCTGGCTTTGCTGTGAGCAAGGTGATCACTGACATAAATTACTAGTACATTATTGCAGTCAGATGCATTGTGGTTGTGAACATTTGGATATGAACCATGCAGAAAATAAATATCTTAACCATTGACAAATGCTTTCTTGAACCTTCCAAAGCAGTACTATCCTTGAGGGTCAATTCAAGTTTGACGGTATTTTCTCAGCTACCAACCCACAAATCTTTCCAGAACCTTTTTTCTTTGTGATTAATATAGTACATCAAGTATAACTGTTCGTATACCAACACAAGGAAATTAAACAACATAAGAACACAGGACACCTCAATGGTGCTTACAGAGGTCCTGGCAAGAGGGTTTTGGCTTTATCTTGCTCATTCACTGTTCTCTGTGACCAAAAGTGTACTCTGACACCACTCCTAATTCCTTTTAATTACAGGATGGAAGGCAATAGGTAAAGCAAGACTTACAAGTCTGAAGCTTCTGTTTTTTTCCTTTTCTATAATTTAGGTATCACATTATTGATTCAACAAAAGTCATACAATAAAACCTCTTGTATTGTCGGTAGCTATGATTCTAACTTCTCAACATTCTGCCTTGAAAATCAATCTATGGAATGTAAAATAAGGCAATACTCTATGACAGGCACCTAGAACATCCAGAAATGTAAGATAGTAAACAATCATTTGAGAACATCTCTTAAAATAATACTGATTTCTGCAATATACAGTATTTACACAACAGCTGCAAATTTGCTCATACAATATTTCTAATATAGATAAATAGGAATACAAGTCTATGAATTCTCTGTTCCATTTCCAAAATTTCTTGAAGTGTAAACTGTTGGCATCTCTTTTAAAAATGTTTACTGTAACTTTTTAAAACAAAAATCCAGCTGATATGCACAATTGATTCCAGTCCCTTTTCTTCATTAGAGAGTGACCAACACACATAGCAACCTATTTTCCCCGTTAGTAATCTTTGGTGCTTTCTTCCAACGAATTCTGGTGAATGAGTCAATGCAGAACAGGAGGAGGATGAAAGCAACTAGAAAAGTGAACCAGCACTTTTTGTTCTTTCACTTATGGATAAAATGAGTTGGCGAGCTATGGAGATTTCCACTAAGTTGTATGCACCATGTGGAGAGGGAGGTTGTCCAGGTTTCCCTCTGATTTCTACCCTTAAAATTTCACTTTTTCATCTTTCTAAGGTGGATGATCTTATCAGACGTCTCTTGTTAATAATCTTTTCATCTTTCTTTGAGGTTCTTGCCTGAGAAGAGGCACCTATTGAATCACTGACTGCCAGGAAGGAATCGGCCACCCTCTGTGAAGCAGAATGGAGGTGGCCACTCTTGGTGGGTGATGAGGACGGTATTGAGACCAGGCTCAGTGTCTTACTTCTGGTTTGCTGAGCTCTCCTTTGGGGTAAGTTAGCACCATCAGGTTCACTGTTCAGCCTGAAAGCAGCATATGCATTTGGACTCCCCACTGCAGAGATGCTACTCAAAGACTTTTTCTCAGCAGGAGTCTCTGGATAGTAAGGGGTGAAAGGTGTAGGCATCACTAGAGATCCAGGGAGATCACTGGGACTGAAGACTGCATCATCATGAGCTTCAGCAGCTTCTAGAAGGTATGGTGGTGGCGGGGTACTGCCACGCTTGCTACATGACTCGCAACAGAGCTTGTTATAACCTGGTATGGAGCAGTATCGTGCCAGCACCTCCATCTGACAGAATATGGACTTGTCTCCCAGACATGGCTCATCTGCAAAAAGAAAAAATAATATGCATCTCTAAACATAAAAGGAAAGACAAAATTAAAATTGTTCACAATTATAAAATCTGACATCAATGGGAGCTGTCACATGAGCCTCTGAATTAAAAATATGAACATTAGGATGAATTTGCTGAAATTGGCAGTCTTATCTACATTATCTACAAAGGATTGGGATCTTCAACTTTTTAAAATCTCTAGCAGACCACTGAGGGTAGATTTTTCTTCCAAGTAGGAATATATATCTTAGGATAAAAAGGGGCATCTGTTGTTATGAAAATTTATTAGACTGTATTTCTGGCTTTCTAATAGGGTACCCTCTACATTAAAATCAAACACTAGAGATTTTTTGGAATAAAGTAATTCTTAAGAGAATGTAATACCAAAAGAAAAATGAAAATACCATTTTGATAAAAAGAATATTATCCATCTTGAATGCCGTGGTCTTATGTTTGCCATTGAATTTTTTCAGATTCTTATTGGAAAGCACAAATTTGGGTAAAATTTGTCAATTTTCTCATAAGTTTATTCAGTAGGTCAAACAGTGTCTGGTACTAATGAAGAATATTCCATTGTAGAAAACTTGGAATGGAACTACCATTTGACCCAGCTATCCCACTCCTTGGTCTATACACAAAGGACTTAAAACCAGCAAGCTGTAGTAACACAGCCACATCAATGTTTATGGCAGCTCAATTTACAATAACTAAACTGTGGAACCAACCTAGATGCCCTTCAATAGATGAATGGATAAAGAAACTGTGGCATATATACACAATGAAATATTACTCAGCATTAAAAGAGAATAAAATATGGCATTTGCAGGTAAATGGATGGAGTTGGAGAATATCATGCTAAATGAAGTAAGCCAATCCCCAAAAAACTGAAGGTCAAATGTTCTCTCTGATAAGTGGACACTGATCCATAATGGAGGGGCAAGGGAAAATGGATGAACTTTGATTGGGCAAAGGGGAGGGAGGGATGGAAAGGGGCATGGGATTAGGAAAGATGGTGGAATGAGATGGACATCATTAACCTAGGAACATGTATGACTGCACATAGGGTGCGATGCTATATGCTGTACAACCAGAAAAATGAAAAGTTGTGCTACAACTGTGTGTAGTGAATCAAAATGCATTCTGCTATCATATATACTTAATTAAAATAGATAAATAAATTAATGATAATAAAAAATCACAATGTGTTGGGAAATAGCATATTTTTGCTACTTGCCAGAGACATTGATAAGAAAAAACAAAAGGCCCCAATTGTGGGATGATGCATGGCCTTGACATTTGCAGGCCTAATATATACTATGTGTTTGAATTCTTCATATTATCTGAGGCCATAATCTAATTACAATGGGAAAGCCTGAGGATTACATTAATTGGTTTCACTTAAATATCAATTCCTCATCATTTGTGAATTACTTTTTCTATGCCTGCATCTTAAAATAAGGAAACCTCTTCCAGTATGTTCAAGAGACCTTAATTGAAAGACCTGTATTCTCTTTCCTTTGACGATTAACCCATATCCTCTGTTTGAAGGCTTACCTTGGAGGTATGACCTGTCCTGTGTTAGAGAAGGACCCCATGTGAGAATCCATAAGTATGAGCACTATGGCACTGCAGAGATCCATCAGAGCCAGAATGTGCTCCTTGGGGGAGGAGGTAAAGGGAGGGCTATAAAGGAACACATTAACTTTATGGTAATTTGGGCATAGATGGGAAGGGCTTCAGACCTGGTCACAAAAGGCCATTTTTCTCCTAAGAGTAGCTTAAGACTCTGAGGGGGATTACTACATATTTGGCAGAAACCAGAACTGATCTTTAGGCCAGAGCAAAAGAGCAGCTGAAAGAACCGTGGAACCACTAATCTAGTTATGCTATCTCCTTTGCACCTAGGTTTTACAGTAAAGACATTTTCTCCTGTATGAAGGAGAATCAAGCAAAATCTCATTGGCACTTGGACACAGTTCTATCAACTATAGTGACCAATAAGGCTTACAAAGTATGCAGCCTCTTGACAGAAGTTGCTGTATAAGGACAAAATATAATGACAGTAAACAAGTCTGAAAGCTCAAAACCCAAGTCAAAGCAAAGAGCATTCCCCCTTTCCAAAGTGATCAAATATTAAGTCCTATGTCTCCCCCTCGTGGTCATACTTGTTCTTGCCATTTCAAGTGAAAAATTTATAGTGAAATTATGTTTAAGGCTTAAAGACATGAAAGTTGAAATTTTTAAAACATAAAACATTCAATAAAATAGGCCTGGCTGCTTTTCTTGGATTAAAAAAATAGCACAGCAGATGTTGAGATTCACCTACGGGCTTCCTTATGGAGTTGTAGGCTGCAGGAAAAGCTACTTGTTTAGTCCTGAGACTCACCAGTGTTTTAAAGCAGTGGCTGCCGTTGTTATTTATCAGGCATGGATGTGGGAGAACTGTTCTTAAGAGGAAGGTTGTGGTGCAGGAGGATGAGCAGAGAAGGAGAGAAAGTGCGAGATAGTGAGAAGAGAACAGAACCGTGGAGAGGATAGGAAGAAAGGAGACATGGTGTAAAAGAGATGGTGGAGTCGTGACAAGGGGGCTGAGAGGAAGAAGGCAGTGTGTCCCTTCAAGGTTCATGTGTTAGAACATGACCCTGAAGGTGGTGGTATGGAAAGGTGGGGCTTTTAGGAGGTGACTAGGTCACAAATATGGAGCCCTTTATGGGATTAATGCCTTTATAAAATGCTCCAGGGTTCCTCCCCAGCCCCCTTCCTCATGTGAAGACAAAGCACCATCTATGAAGCCCTTACCAGACACTAATGTTCAGGTGCCTTGATACTAGACTTTCCAGTCTCCAGAACTATGAGTTATAAATTTTCTTACTTAGAAATTACCTGGTCTGAGGTATTTTATTATAGCAGCTTTAATGGTCCAAGACAGCAGGGGAGAAAAGGGAGAGGGAAAGGTGAAGTTAGGGAGACTAGGAGGGATAGAGAGAACAAGAAGAGGGTTTATACCCATCCACCCCAAAAGCATGTATGATGGTAGACACAGAGAAAGTGAGTGACACACAGACATTATGTCTGAGACAGAGAGCAAGACAGGCACCAAGAAATCAAGGAGGGAAAGAAACAGTTGTAAACAGAGAATGGAAACAGAAAGAAAAAGAGGTAGAAGGAGAGAGTCTCATACAGATGGAAACTATCCAATACATTTTTGTTTTAAAATTGCAAATCAGTTAAATAAAACAAGGTCTGATTTTGCAATACAGTGTTGGTAGATCAGGCAAATGCTTAATTTTAGTATGTGTGCAAGGTGTCTATCTTGAAATCACTCCGTATATTAATGGACAGTTATTGGAAATGGCTATCAGGTTGAGTAACAGTTACTATCTTCATGCCTAAACATTAAATAATGTTAGTAATATATATANATATATATATATATATATATATATATATATATATATATATATCAAAACCTGGTGCAATGTTAAATTAATTTTTCAATGATGTGAAATTTTAAAAAACATAATGGAAAATAAGCAGTCCCCCCCACACACCCTAAATAATTCTTAGACTAATATTTTAAGGATGTTTTTCCCTCGGTTATTTCTTGATAAGCAAATATAAATTCCAGAGCTTATCCTGAAAAGAAATTCTTCTCTTTGCGATTCAGAAATGTTATCAGAGCAGTGAAATCAATTAGTATCACACCTACCATTACAGGGAGGCAACTGACAGGCTCTGACGGACTCCGGCTTTTCACCGTCGCAGTGGTCTCCAGCCCTGCACAGGACCTGCCTCACCTCTGTTCCTTCGCCACAGGTCACTGAACACTACAGAAACAAAGGCTGTAACTATAGAGGTTTATTCCACCAAGACTGGACATGCAAGTGCTCACAGGCACCCACGTGCAGACCCCTCAGCTCTGGAGTTCTTTCTCTACAGAGGTGGTGCTGTGCAGATACTCTGAAAACAGACAATCCTGGGTTTATACCTTGGCTGCAGCAGTTACGAACCTGAGCACATTGCTTTTTCTTAAGAGCCTCAGTTTCATCATCCAGAAAGCTGGGCTCAGAGGATCTTTATAGGTCTAAAGGCCAAGGAGGCAGTGTGCCCAAAGCAGAGGCAAAGTGCCTGCATGTAAGCATTCCGTAGGGAAGAAGCCCCTGATGATGATGATCACTGATTCTGCTCTTTCCAGGGAGCCAGGCATGGTGTGGAGTGCCCCATTTCATCTTTTACACAGATGGCAGAATTTACTGACAAGCTACCTTGGTCAATTCATCCTCTTAGGGAACTACTCTCATGTCATTCTCATGTATTCATTTCTCTAATGAAGGGGGCTCACTTCTCTGAAAATAAGTCCAGAAATTTCCATACTACTGATCTAGATAGAAACTATGGAGGAGAACCTTATAAGGTTTGGGGTCTTGGAGGAGGAACAGGGCATAAGTTATGGTTCTGTGTGGGTGACTTTCACTTGCCTGTTCCTGGTCTCCACTTCTTCCTTGTTCTCTACCTGCTTTTGGATGCCCTTTCCTCCTATAAACTCTCTTCCTATGGCCCCATAATTCCTTCAGTATTTAGAAATAACAAACACAGGTGGTAGCTCAAGCAATGCAGCCATCAGTTAGCCAGTCCCCAAAAAGTTCTACCCCGGGCACTAGCTGGGTCCTGGGGAAGCAAAGCACAATGTTTTTTTGAGAAATGTGTGGACTACGGGCAAACATAGACTCAGAGGCAGGAGTCACAATGGACCACATGTAACCACATGCTAAAGGAAAGCTGAAGGATTTTTGAATGCAGAGGAGGTACTGGCAGAAGAGCATCTCCAGGAAGGCAGGAGTCTGTATTGTGGCTTTGAGCCTTGGTGAAGAGGGAAAGCAAGCCAGATGGAAGGTAGGAGACTGGAACAAGCAGGGTCTGATTGGAATAGTGAAACGTTTACTCAAATGGAGACAGAGATCTGGAATGAAGAGAGAATAAGAGGAGATGGAGTGTTGCCAAATGGAGCAGGGCCCTACATCGTGTGTTAGGGGTTTAGAATTTATCATGTAGGAATAAGGACACCAGCAAAGATCTTAGAAGATCAGTTAGCTTTTAGAAACCTCCAAGTCACAAAACATTCAAATGTGGTTTGCCCCTAACAACTAAACTGCAAATATTATTTTAAATTTTTTCCTAGCACCTCCAGGTGATTACAAAATATGCCAGTTTCTCAGTTCACACAAGCCTATCTGATGTTTAAGCCAAAATATGTTGCATATGTTGACGCACACAGAACTCACACACCCACCTCATTCCAGGGCCCTGTTTTCCACTGGGCCGGACAGGGTACTCTATTACACGGCCGGCGGCTCTCAGGACGGTCACCCACGCAGTACTTGCTGTGTACAGAGCGGTTGGTGCCATCATGGAGTGGCTGAAGGCAGCGCACCGTGCGAAGCTGGTAGCCGGAACTGCCACAGGTTTTGGTGCAGTGTTCCCACTCCTCAGCTACCCAGCTATAGGGGGTTAAGATTAAACACTGTCACTGGGATGGATGGTATGTGCTTTATTCCCAAAATGTAAAGCCCAGATTTTTCTGCTCCCTGTGCAACTGGCAACCTAGCAGGGCACAGTACAGTCAGGAAGTGATGTCAACTCCCTAACAACAGGTCCAGCACTTGCCTTTTTAATCTCCTATTATATTTTTCTGACTCTCAGTGACTCTGAAACTGTTTCCTAAAGAATGATCTACAGAGGATTCTTGAAACTCATGCTAAGTTTACCCTGTTAAGTTCAAGCATGAAGGTGGTTTTAAAAATAGCACCAAGACATTTTTAGCCATATTGCCTAATGGTTGTGTAATATCTGAAAGTGAAAAGAAAAAAAAAAAAAGAATCCACCTGATGCTTGCCAAGAAAATCAACTTGGCTGTTGCTGCTTGCATGAAATCTATCCTTTACTCATGTTTCAATATTCCCACTGAAATGATTGTCGTATTTCAACAGTTGTTGCCCTGAAGGACTCGTCTATCCTGTTGGGATAATTCAGATCTTCTTATTGAACTTCATGGGGTTTGACAGAAAGGTAAAGGCAGTGTGCAGCCAGGGCTGGGAAGAGACTGCTCCCATGAATGCATCTGACAAAAATGTTTCCAAAGAGACATTCTCAAAAGGATTTCCTGTGGAACATTCCCAAATTATTGTGTCCATGTCAGTGCTCCAAGCAGTATCCAAATCAGTTGTGGTTACAGTATACTGGACCATTCTGTTATATATCATTACTGAGTCCTGAATGTCACTACTAGGTTGTCACTACTGATTCCACCTGGCAATCACAAGTGTGTCCTCTTGGTGACTCTGAAACCTCCTAAATAATGATCCCTTGAGGGCTTCTGAAACACATTTTAAGGTTACCCTATTAAGTTCAGACATAAAGATGGCTTTCAAAAATACACTTCGTATATAATCTTTGTCTTTAAAATAAGTGACTAGTACAGTCTTCAAAAATGAGTAGATATTCTCTAGTCTAGTTATTATAAAACATTCCACTATCAATTTGAGAGACTAGGGCAGTCTTAAACTGCCTGGTTATATTTTGCTACTCCATAGCTATGGCAAGAAAAAAAAAAAAAAGGAAGAGGGAAAATAACTTTGGAAAGAACAAATAAATAGTATGCCTCAATTAACATATTCACTGATAAACCCCATGAAGGGGGGACTCGAAATAAAGGATGAAAAAGGAAATAATATTTCATATTCCAAAAGTGATCAAATATTATATGAAATGATCAAACATCTTGAGAAAGAAATAATTGATGCACAGTTATAATAGCAAATGTCCCAGAAAGAAAGAACATAAACAAAATTTTTCAAAGAAAATCTCCTAGAGATGAAAGACATTGGTTTTATGTTTTCAAAGATCTACAGCTGTCATTTGCAACAGCCTGGAAGAAGCTGGAGGGCAAGTAAAATGCGCCAGGCACACAAAAACTAAGGCTGCATGATCTCACTTATATGTGCAGTCTAAACAAGTAGAACTCACAGAAGTAAAGACTAGTATGCTGACTACCAGGGGATGGATGGATTGGGGGGGGG
>NW_026000140.1:2272348-2366225 GCF_001458135.2 Marmota marmota marmota
TGGGAACAGAAGGGATTGGGAAGACCTTGGTCAAAGGAAACAAAGTTTTAGTTAGCAAGACTACCTAAAGTCTACTGCACCAAATCCTGACTGTAGTTAATATAATGTATACTACAAAATTGTTAAGAGCAGATTATAAAATGTTCACACCACTCACACATAAAAAGGATGTAATTTGAAAATAATTAGCATGATTTTATCATTCTGTAACAAAATATACTATACCCCAATAAATATACAAGATCATTATTTGTCAATGAAAAAGTCTACAAGTACACAGCACAATGAGAGAGAAAAGATCCTATGAGCTTTGAAAGACAAATACAGGCCACAAAGACAGAATTGAGAATCAGGATTACCACTAATTTTTCAAGAGCAACACTAGAGTCCAGCAGATAAGAGAATGATGTGTTCCAGAGAAAATACAGTCTAGAATTATATAAATATGCATGTGACTCCAAGTGATTAAGGGTGAGAGTAGAAGAAAGACATCTTTTATAATCTTATACTTCAACCTCTTATATACTTTTCTAGGGTATCTAAGAATTTAGTTTTTATATAAGACGTTTTACTTTGTATTTGTTTTGTCCCTGAAACTCCAGAAAGAATCTACTAGAATGACTGTATGAACCAAGAGATGAGAAAACAACTAAGGCAGGAAACAGGAGCTCTTGCAGAAGAGAGGGACAATGGAAATCACCATGATGAAAGCCTGGTGAAAGTCTAGGTGGAAGCAAGACACAGAGTTCATCTGTCTCTATTAAGAGGAAAGTTCCAGTATACTTGAATGTTTAGCATTTAGAGGGGATTAATATTTAAGGAAGAGAGTTTAAGCATGGATTCATGAAAAGTAGTAGAAAACCAAATATAAGAATCAAGATCTTCATTTACTCTGGATTAAACAGTTATACAAGAAAGGAAACAATTAGTATGCTATGTGACCTAGTAGAAGAGAGGGGTGTTACAAGAATCTAAGCTCTGGATATTAATCTCATTAAAAGATATGTCAACATTGGAAGTACTGAGGAAGGTGCGGTAAAAAAAAATTAAATCCTCATATTCCAGAGTAGAAGTCCAATACATAATATGGAACTCTGCCCCCTCCAAAGGCAAGTGGTGGAAACAAAAATATTCTTCTTAAAGAGATTGAAACAAGTAATTACCAAATAGCAAAATAAACATAAAGCCTGAAAGTGGTTATGTTTTAAGAACAAGGATATAAAGAAAGGTAGAGAACCACAGCTTTATAAACAATTCCTATTAAATGACTCGATTATTTAAATCAGGTACATATAAAGTTTTGATTAAAAACAAATTTAAAATTAAAATGTGCTAAAGACATTTAAGCCCTTATTTTGACCTCAGGATATGATAGTCAAAATAAATACTTACAGCGGATGTGTACACTCTTGAATATTGCACATTCGTCTAATAGGTTTTGGCTTTTTATTGACCTCACAGAAGCTACGATGAACCATCTTATTATCGCTTTTCCTACGGCATCCGTATTTAGTGTACTGGAAACCTGGAAAAGAAAATAAGCTTCTTTGACCTTAATCATGTATTCATGCTATTATATATTAATTCATTTGTACATTCACTCATTTAATAAATATCGGAGTGCTGGTACAGTAAGGCACTGCACTAGGTGTTAGTGATTCTATCACTTTCACTTAAACTTACTTTAAAGTGAAAAAATGCTTATTTCAGAGCCTAAATTTAATAAGTGTTATAAACTATGAAACAGCGACTGTGTACTGGCTAGAGAACTAAGATTGAATAAGCACAGTCTAGTGCCAGAGACCTCTATGAAAAAAGCATTTCCATCATCAACGCCTAGTAGTACAGGCTTTTATGGAGCTATGTGCGTAACTTTCTGCAGGGGGCGCCAAAAGGACACGGAGGGAAAAGGCCTCCAGTTCAGCTGGAGGAGGGGCAGGGGAAGCATGCAAGCTCAGCAATTCTTTGTGCTTAATCTTGATCTTCCAATTGTGTGGGGTAAAGGAAATGAAGCCCAAATAGAAAAGCAGGTGCTTCACATGGCTGACATGTCATGTATGAAGAGGAAGGAGGTGAGGAAGGATTAGAACTTGGATGCCTTGAGCACCAAACAAATGTATGGAATTTATCCTGAAAATCATAGAGAATAAATGAAGGAGGTCTCCATTTGTTTAAAAAAAAAAATCATGAAATTTTCAAAAATTTTAAACTTACAAAAAACGTGAAATTTGTGTGCTTTGCATCTAGATTAATATTTTGTTACCATGTCATCACATTTTCCATATATCACTATACAGAATTTACTGTATATGTAATTTTTTCCTGTACTATTTGAGAATAAGTTGAAGAAATTTTGATTATTCACTCCTAAATGTCAGGTCACATTTTGTTACAAGGACATTCTCTTCCATATAAACAATATAATTTTTAAGAATCAGAAAATTCAACACAGACAATTATCTAATATGCAGACCATATTGAAAACCTGTCAATTGTCCTTATAATGTTCTTTACAGTGATGTCTTTTCTCATCAAGGAAACTGACATGTCTTTTTAACCTCCATCAATCAGAAATAGTTTCTGAATCCCTTTTTGTTTTTCATGGCATCTAATATTTTTGAAATGTGTAAGACAAGAGTTTTGAGAAACGTCCCACAATTTCGGTTTTACTGTCTCTCAATGATGAGATTCAGGTTATTCATTTTTGGAAAGGGTTACTTAAATGATGTATCTTCAGGGCAACATGAGAAGACTGTAAGATTTTAGGCAGGAAAATAATATAGTTCCACTCATTCATTTAAGAAAATTTCCCTTGAAATAAAAGAAGAGAAGAAAATCAAAGTCAGATACTAGTTAAAAGGCCACTGCATCAATCTTCCCTTCCAAAACCGTGACGGAAGCCTGGAGAGGAAGAACAGATCTGGCCTGGTAAGAAGGGTAATGTTGAGTGTACAGTAAAAGGGAGGATGGAAATTAAATAAGCATCTATACAGTGTAAATGTTTACATGTCATCCTTAATGAGTAACTAAAAACATTTAATGCCTCCCTCCAGAAACACTTTGGGAATACATTCTTGAATTTTCAATTATAAAATAAAGGATTTGCACAAGAATTCCCTGTTTTGAACAAATTATCTTTATGCTCAATTATTCACTGCTATTTTTGTGACAGTCCCTCACCTTCTCCTGCTTGTTGAGGAGAATTTTGTCTAGGCCAACTCAATCCTCAAGCCTTTGTTGTTCAGAATGAGAGGAAGGGATGAAGGGAGAAAATGATAAACACTGAGCATAGCTTCAGCTTCATGGATTTACTCTGGGGAAGCAGAGAGGCAGCAGGGTGTAGTGAGGAAGAGTATGTACCAGAAGCCAGGGTAGCTGGGTTTGAATCTTATGACCTTGGACAAATTACTTATCTTCCCTGATCTGTAGTTTCACCATCAGTGTAATAGAAATGATAAACAGCACCAATCTCATAGGGTCATTGCAAGTATTCATGCATTGATACTAAAAACATTCAGAAGATCAGCTGGTTTCAAATACACAGCATAATCAGTTGTATCATCATAGTTAACTAATAGCTCTTTAATGCATAAATACAGAAATTTAAAGTAGAGGGAAAGGCAATAATCTGAGTACACTGAATTTCGGGGAATTCTGGAGTTTCAGAAAAGTAGAGTGATTAAGAGTTCCACTACAGGGGACATAAGCCATAATGATCTAGACAGACGAGGAAGTAGCTTTTAAGGTTCTACGACTGGTGGATGGAATCCTCTGCTGATTGTGATATTTTTAGGAATAATGTTTTGTACTTACGTTTTGGATGTTATATTAGTGGTTTCTCAGATTGCAGCCTCAATTAGAGAAAAGCCTCAAAGTAGAAGCAGGATTGACTTTTGTGTGAATTGCATTTTAATATAATGAATGTGTTCAAATGTTACCTCCACCACAGGGTTTGGAACACTGAGACCAACTCTTCAGAGCCCACTCAAAAGTATCCAGTTCTTCCTGGATGACGTTGTTGCTGTTGATTGTAGGTACAGAGTCCTCATGGATGATATACTTATATGTCAGGCTAGAGCGGGTATCATTCTCCTGAGGTATAATCTAAGACACATGTGAAATGCATATGTAAATCATCTGAGAGTTAAGCCTTGAGTGAAAATTTACAAATACTTCAGAATATTGTTCTTACTGAAACTGGAAAACTTTCTAATAGCTTCTTAAATATGTTTTTATTTCTGTCAATTCAACTGCAAATGTGCACTATTTTAGAAAAAAATGCACATGTGTAAGACTGAACATAATGATACTAAAAATGCATACACTCAGGAGTAAGAGTTCTATTATAAAAATAACTGCATAAAATTAACTATAGGTTTTCTTAAAGAACACCATTTCCTTAGTACATTTTAAAGTTTATAACTGTTTTGTTATAATGATAAAGATAATAATGTTCCCTCCAGAAAACAAATGCATTATGGAGAAATATAAAGAAAATAAAAACCAGTCATAATTCTATAGACCCAAACAAAATCAAAGTTACAGATATTTCCTCAAGGTAATTTCAATGTGTGTGTGTGAGTATAGACTTAAGTACTTTTCCTGGCTCTGCTTATTTCACTTAATATGTTATGTGTATTTTCCAAGATAGTAGATATTTTCAGAAAACATGGTTTGAAATGTCAGCTTAGCTTTTAATCCTAAAAGCATATATTATTTAACTATTCACTTACTAATGAATATTTGTATTGATTAGAAATAGTCCCCACCTTTATGGGGATTTCTGTTTTGTTTTTTTTTTTCATACATTCTTCATAGTTCTTTTCAGACTGGTGGGTGGCCTTTCAGAAGAGTTAGAACAACTGTTACTTCCATGGTACAGTACATGAAAATGCCATAACTCAGAATTATATATAATCTTCAACTTAATCAATTTGATGGGGGAAAAGACCATTTAATTATTTACTTGACAATTAGTGGAGTTTAACCTTCTAAGTTTATGACTCACTTGTATTTTGTCTACTGTGTACTGCGTGATCATCATTTTTCTTTTTATTGTTACATGTAGCTTTTCCTTTTCTGAACAATCTATGCACTAGAAGTATTAATCTTTTTTTTGTAATAAGAATCACAAACATTTTCTCAGTTTGTTATTTGCCTTTTATTTTTATTTAGGGCAAAACAGTCATTTTTAGAAAGAAAAATATGTTTTAATTGATTTTCATTGTATCTTTTATAGGGTTATACCAAGTATACAGAGGGATAAATAGGTGGGATTTTAAACTGAACTCTTAAAAACAGCTTTTGTCTCAGAAACCAATAAACCCACTGGGTGCAGGTTCTGGTTACCTGGGTTCCATTTTCTTTTTTCCTTAGTCTTTGGTTTGAAACAGCATTAAAAGTGAAATCCTAACTCTCACACCGTGGCCAGATATCTTTTTTTTTCCCCTCGGTACTGAGGATTGAACCTAGGGCCTTGTGCATGTGAGACAAGTACTATACTTTAAAAAAATTATTTTTTTTAAAGCTTTGACAGCCATGCTCCAGAGCTCCAAGCCGGGGTTTCCAGTTCTCTAGATAGGACTAGGTCATGGTGATAGAGCACAAGTTATCCACAATCCCACTTCTGGCTACAAATCTTGTTCCTTTGGCACAGCTTACCACCCCCTGTGGCCACATGGTGATCAGTGGGTAGAGCCCTGAGGCATTCTGAATGGTAGTATGGATCAGGGCTCCATGTTGCTTAAAAGGAGTGTAATTTTATAACAGCAAAATAGAGCTTCTGGTCTCCAATCAATCATTTGAGCTTTAAATAATGTAAATGAAATCTTGATTAGTTTATATTTTTGCTATGCAATTATCTAAGCTATGAAATAGAATGATGGTCCAGAAATAATTTCATATAGATTTGGCCAATTAATACTTGACATAAATGAAAAGTAAACTGAACAGTGAAAAGGTAGTCTTTTTACCAAATTGGACTTTTATTGGTTTTAAAAATATGTCCAAGATTATGTTGGAAATGACTTCCATATTGGTTGCACATCTCACTTTTTCTGTCATGCGCATTATTTGCCTCAGTAGAAGCCAGCACCATGTTATAGGGACACTTAAGCAGCCTATGGAGAAGCTGGGTTGGAAAGGAATGGAGGTCTGCTAGCCACCACATAGAAAAGCTTGGGAACAATCTTCTGAGGCCTTTCAAGGACCATGTGGCTGAGCTTGGAGGCACTGTCACTCTATCAACCCTTGAGGCGACTGTAGTCACAGCTAACAACAACTTCATGAGATTCTCTTGGTGAGGACTTGTCAGGTAAGCTGCTTTCAGATACACAAGTTTCATAAACTATGGGACAAATGTTGCTTGTATTTAGCAACTGTGTTTGGGGTAGTTTGTTTTGCAATGATAGACAAATTATATTTGTATTAATATGTAAAAATAAGAACATAGCAATTCATACAAAATTGACTCAAAATGCTTCATAAACCTAAATGCTAAATGTAATACCGTAAACTATAAAATTTCACAAGAACAAAAGTAGGAGAAATTGTTTTGATGCTGTATTAGGCAAAAAATCCTTCTATAGCACCAAAAACCAAGGCCTAAAAGAAAAAAAAAATAACAACAATAATAAATTGGACTTTAGTAAATGCTAAAATACCAAGAAACTACTAAGAAGGAGCAATGGACTGGAAGAAGATATTTACAAATCATTTATTTCACAGTGGACTTGCTGAGTATAAAGAACTCCCGAAAGTCAAAAAGGGAAATAATTCTGAAAGGGAAATAATTCCCAAAGGAAAAAAGACTTATAATGGAGTAGGAAAATTTGGTTTTAGTTAGTATGATTTTTTAAAGTATGGAATCCAATCAATGTTTGTATACAGACTCCAAACAATGCATTTCAAATCAAATAGGTGTTTTCTACATTCATCCATGAGAGAGTAATAAAGTTGCTTTCCTAATATTAAAACCTATAAAACTGCACAGAAAATAGAAGGAAACTTTTTTTGGGGGGGGGGCTGATAGATAACAATGGCAAGGGACAACAATCCCTGTGGGGAGAGAAATAAGCCTAGTCTTGCTTCCTGCAGGGGCCAGCGTCTATACCTCTGCACAGGGATGAGGAGTCACACTTTATAACTCCAGGGAAGGGCCTGAAGAAGGGTGGCCCCAGGGAGGGGTGGTCTAGAAGCTGCTCAGGTCCTTAACTAAGGGCTGATCTGTACATGCCCAAGGCCAAATGCCATGTGCTCTAACAGTGAGTGGGAGTGAAACAAAGAACCAGAGGTCAGACAGGGAGGAGAGTCCCAGCAGCTCAAAGGGGCCTTATCAATACCCGAGGTATTCAATTAAGGTCCCCCCACAAAGTAAGGACTAAATTGAACTAGACCAGTCCTAATGAAAAATACAACTAGATCTCAAAGGATTAGGAGGATGATCTTGAAAAGATCTAACTGCCTGCTGAACAAAGTCAAACAACCAAACACTTCACAATTTATCATACATAATGTCCAGTGAAAAATGAAAGAAAAATTATAAGAAGCAGGAAAATGTGATTCATAATCAACAAGAAAAAAAATCAGCCTAGAAAAACAGACAACATGAATATCCAGAACTTAAAGGATATGTTAGTCATAATGAGCCAATATATATCAGCAGAGAAATGGGGGAAAAGAAAAAGAGTAAGAGAGAACAAATCCTGGGAAAGGATTGTACTGATAGGGAAAATAAATAAGGAGAGAAATGAATTACAGTAGATGGGGTAGAGAGAGAAGATGGGAGGGGAGGGGAGGGGAGATAGTAGAGGATAGGAAAGGTAGCAGAATACAACAGTTACTAATAGGGCATTATGTAAAAATGTAGATGTGTAACCGACGTGATTCTGCAATCTGTATTTGGGGTAAAATTGGGAGTTCAAAACCCACCTGAATCAAATGTATGAAATATGATATGTCAAGAGCTTTGTAATGTTTTGAACAACCAATAAAAAAAAAAAAAACTGACATTAAAAATTTACCAGACAGGCTCAAGGGCAGATTATCCAATCTGAAAAAATATTTAGAAAAGACTATATAAGAACCAATGGGGCTTTAGACTTTTGGAACAATTTCAATATGTTTAACATGCATGTGAGTAAGTCCCATGAGTAGAAAAGAGAAAGATGGTGTGGGAGCAACTGACTTGAAGATATAATAGAAAATTTAGCCAGATTTCGTGAAAAACATCAACCCACAAAGATGAGATTCTCAGTGAACCCCAAGAATGTTACAAAGAACACCACAAACTATGTATATCTTACTCAAACTGCTATACAGAAAAAAGAAAACAAAGTCTTAGTGACTTAGAGCCTACCTGCTTGGCACCTCTATGAAACACTTGCTAGGTATAAATAAGGTATAATTGGCTATAAGAATCCCACTGGTGCTGTTCTTAGGAGCTCTGTGACCCACAGACTCCCAACAGTGCTGCTCAGTGACATCTCCGAGAGAGGTAGACAACCTGTGTTCTCCTCCTGTCATAGGTTAGATATGTGGTGTCCCCCAAAAGCTCATGTGTGAGACTATGCAAGAAGATTTATGAGAGATGTAACCTACTCAGTAGATTAATCTATTGACATGGATTAATTGGGCAGTAACTGTAGGCAGGTAGGGTGTGACTGGACGAAGAAAATCCCTTTATACTTTGTCCTTTTGAACAGAGGAGCTTTTTCTCTGCTTGTGGATGACTGAGTGAGCTGCTTTCTTCTGCCATGATGTTCTGCCTCACCTTGGGCTCAGAGCTATGGAGTCAGCCCACTCTATGGACTAAACCCCTGAAACCATGTGCCAAAATACACTTTTCCTCCTCTAAGTGTTCCTGTTGGGTCTTTTGTTCACAGTGGTGCAAAGCTGACTGAAATGCCTCCTTTCCTTCTTCCCCCTAAGTTCTGTGGTCCTTTTCTTCTTTGGGTGGTATTCCTACTTGCAAATCTGCTATAGCCTCACCCAAATAAAGCTTTCAGGAGCTCATGCTACCTGTGGCCATATCTTGTTTTTGATTAGCTACCAAATCCCTCAAACTCCCTATAAGAACATAAAGACATCTTTAAAATGCTTAAAGAAAAAAAAAAACTGAAAAAATCAGCAATCCCAAATTATTTATCTAGTGAAGAAAATAGCCTTAAAAAATGAGGGTGAAATAATATTTTCATATAATTGAAAGCTGAAAGAATTTTTTGCTAGTACACTCAGACTATGAGAAATGCTACAAGAAGTTCTCTGTACTGAAGGTAAATGATACCAGATGGAAAGTTAAGATTGACAAGGAAAGAAAGAGTATCAGAAATGGTAAATTTTTGGTTAACTATAAAAATCTACCTTTCCATTTGTTGTCTTTAAAAGACAACTGGTTCACAACTTAGATAATTTGTAGATTTCCATAATTTACAAAATAAATCTTTAAAAACCTCTAAAAAAAAAAAGACAACTGGTTAAGTCAAAATCATAATAATGTATGATACAATTTTTAATGTATGTAAATGATAATGTTATACAAAGAGTGGAGGTGGAGGGAAAGAAATTATAACAAACCAGCAAATAAATATTTAATATCCAAGGTAAAATTGTTTTCAGATAAATTAATTATAAAATTATAAACTAAATCAATTACATAATAATCTGTAATGATACATACCAAAACAATAACGGGATCATGTAGGGGTCCATCAGTGTGAAGAGTTTCAATGTCATCTTCGATGTTGTAATCCCACTCCACACCAAGATCTATGAAGGTTCGTGACTTGGCTTCCTCCCCTTTGCCATTTAAAATGTAGTGGCCTGTAGCCTGATTCTTAATTGCTAAGGAAAGGAAAATGAGTAACCGGCATATACATTATCGTGTACAGTTTTGAAGATCCATATTAAGTCTATCCCATTCTATAAACTAGTGACTATGTTCCTTCATCAGTATCAAGCAATCAATGAGTGTTAGTTCTAATATCATTCCCATTTCCTTCGTTAGGCATCCAAAACTCTAAATAAGCATTCCTAATAGTCAAAAACAATAGCAAGGTGGTAAAAGAGGCAAAATAATGTTTGCAAATATTCCCATTTGAAAACATTGTCAAAGAGGTTAAGGTTTCTCAACTTAGTTATTCCAAACATTTCCTCAGAAAGCCCAGAACATTTTGAGAATAATGGATACTTCTCCAATAATTAATATAAACCATTTATGTTAGTATGCCATATAACATGATGATTTCTTTACAGTGTATCTCTTCAGAATTGGTAATGATATTTATAGCTACCTAACACACTTGAAAGGATTTAGGACAATAATTTAAGTTCTGATGAATGCAAAATTCCAAGGCCATGTCACTACTTAGAATTGAAAAAAGCTACTTGCTGCTGATAGAATTCTTAATGTATTATAGATCTATATATTTATCAAATAAAGTGGTTCTCTAGTGAGTAAAAATAAATCATATTTTAACTTTAGGAGATATATATCAGCATACAATGATAACTTAAAAACAAAAGTTCATAAATTACTATTACCAATGTGTGGAAAACATAAGTAATCTTAATTAAATCCATTTATTCCTCTTGAGCTTTTACACTAGTCCAATTTTCCTAAGGATAATAGTTTGAATTCCAATTAAAGAGTTTTATACACTAGGGAAAGAACTATGGCTGACTGCTAGGAGGTTATGGCATCTAGTAGTGACTATAATATAAACATTTTTAAAAACTCAATTCTACGCAGCACCATAAAAATTCATTACTTTTAAGGCACATATGAAAATTTACTACAAATTTTCATGCAGTTGACAATGTTGCCTTAGTTTTAGAAATCTTTGTGCTTTAATAGGGCAAGGAATATGATTATTGTTTATATTTGTATACACACTATAAAAACAAACTCTTTTAAAATGACTTTTCTACACAATCCTCTCCAAAAAGGCAAATAATCTTCGTTGGGCCATTATAATCATCCACACAAATAGATCTATATGTACTAAAAAAATGTGACATATGTCAGACATTAGGAAAATTTAACATTAGACTAGCAAAATTCACTGATGGTTGCTTCAAACATCTTAAAATGTAATGAAAATAAGGGGTTATATGTACTGCGACATCAACTAAAACATCAGAACTCATTTGTCCACGTAAATGCGATGAATTGTTCTGATATTATTCCTCAATTTAGTACATTTTACTATATATTTTTTCACAACCCTTAATACAGAGAAAAATTGTATAGTAAGTACAAACTTGTCAAGTTTTTTCCCCTCACATAATTATGAAACAGTCTCAATTTCTATAAAAAATTAAAGTTTTATTTTGACATATTTCTTGTTTTAAAGTGAGAATGGTTAAGAGAAATGACAAGCCCCTACATAAGATTAAATTAATTCATTTACATGTTTTTTGGATTCTGGCATATATATGTATATACATACATATATATGCACATATATATGTACCTATATATGTGATTTCTTTGACATTTCAAGGTTTAAGTGCATATTTAACGCAGCGCCAGCAGACAGAAATGCTTACTTACCAAGAATATGAGGAGAAGCCTCGTCTTCTTGGATTAACACATGTCTAGCCCCAGGGGGTATATCAAACATCTTAAGGTACCCTTTGCATGTGTGGTAAATAATGAAGAAAGCAAAGAAAACAAAAGCAATAACCATGGTTAGTTGAGCACTACATTCTTACTGCTCCTGCATGCAGAAGAGGGCATCCATAAACTGAAAGAAGCAGTTTCAGAAATTAACTTCGAAGCATTGGTAGCTTTTGTGACATCCTGCATGAGATTAGAGAAAATTTTTGTTTTTACATTAAAGGAGGAGGAAAAAGTTAATCTTGTTACCAACTTATTAGTCATTTATGCTTGTGTTGACCTATAAATTGTGTCAACAATAGTTCAGGCAAATACTATACTTTCATGTGTGCCTCTATAGGATTCTAGTTTCCTAAGTCACCCTTTTAAAGTGGGGCCAATTTTTAGTGGAAGTTTTTAGATAGGGAACTTCTTCAGATATTTTATCTGTCTCTGTATTATTTAAAAAACCCAAGTGGCAAGAATAAATAGCTAAATTTTCAATTATGGAAATGTTTCCATATTTAAAAGCCTACTTTATTCCAAAAAAAATTACAAAAGAAAAATCGGTAAGTAGCTTCTATTTTTCTTGTGATTAGTAGTAAATTATAAAGCTTACCACATTTTATGATTGACTGTTTTAAAATATGTGCTGTAAATCTGACGAAACCATTCAATTAAAAAGTGTTTGAAAGTTATGTCATGAATTGCCTTTACATGCCCCCTGACTCGATCTTTTAAGCCAGAAATAAAATTAATTGGTTGTTTGGGCTTTAAATTAGGCAGCATTGCTATTACTGCCAATGTCATATATGACAAATATTATTATTACAACCTGAAAATTATTGTAAGATAACTGAAGATTCATATATTTAACTATAAATCATCAATAGTCAGGAGAAATGGACCAAGGTGTATCTATTTCCATAAAAAATAAATGAATATAGGAAGATTATGCAACCTACCCCCTTTAGTAGGTTGTAAAACATCTCATTCTTATAATACAGGATGAGTATTGATGGCAATTCAATTATCAATACACAATTGTTGAAGTTATCAGGAAAGAAAAACATTTTTGTCATTTGCCAATGTATCATTGATACTATAGGTACATTTATTTAACTGTTTTCCAATATTTATTAGTGTACTAGGTAAATGAAGTGGTCATTTTTGGGATTAGCATTTTCAGCACCTTAGCTACAACTGTAAAGTCCAACACATGAAATGTACCATGTTTGTCTGAGTATGCAATGGCTATAAGTAACATGCTTAAGATGCTAGCTACAGCAAAACAGCTTGATGCCATTTATGGATGCCCATCTTTCTGCAGTTTGGTACAACTTACCCAGTACATTTTTAGCTTCTCTTGTTTCAGCAAGAGAAATATTACGAGCTCCTCTGGGTAAGGTGAAAGCGCCTCTTGTCTTCCCTTAAATAAAATGTCTTTAATTAGTGGAGGTTTCATGTTTATCGAAGTCTTGCTGTTTCATTGACTATGCCATAAGCTTTCTCTCTATATATTTCATGAAATATAAAATATGTTCTATGATTTTATATGTTGAAATAAAAATACATTTTTAATAGTTAGCTAATGCCAATAAACTGTTAATAGTCAATGAACATAAGACTAAGCATGAATGAAAAATGATATAGGTGATTTGAAGTTGAATACTTGCAGATTTCATTTTCCAGCAACTTGAATTCTTTATGGCATCTCTTGCTTAAATGTTTCCCTGTTGGAAAAGGTTAATTAGTCTATTGAATGACTTCGATGACAACATTCGTACACAGAAATGGATGTTAGATTATCTTTGAACAGTTTGAATCTGTATGACTGATGAACACTTTTTCGTGTTCTTTTGATGTTAATTCACAGGTTTAGCAGTTTTTGCAGTATCTGAAAACAGTATCACTACCTTATAATTGCATATAAAATAGAATGAATGATAGTGGAAAAACTTTTTTCCTTATATTAATTCACTCTGAAAGCAAAACAAATTAATTATTTTACATACAAAACAAAATAATAACATACAACTCCAATAAAACAAATGCAGTTCATTATTTCATAGCAATATGGAGAAAATTAAACTTGGTTTCATCTAAACATGTGTGTGTGTATATATATATATATATGTGTGTGTGTGTATGTGTGTTAACACACACACACACACACACACATATATACTTACATTTTAAATTATTTTTGCTTTATTAAAATAATACCATCAGCCAGAAATGGCAGTATTTGTCTTTTAACAATTTCAAAGTACAAACCATGGTAATTTATCACACAGGCATAGCAAAGACACCAATAACTAGACTAGAGGATGTCTAAGAGAAGTACATTTGAATATGTAGCAAAGCTAATGTGCGTGGAAAATGACTTGAGTTGGGTGTCTAAGGTATAAGAGGAGCAAAAAGGACTATGAGAATTTTCCATTTGGATGATGACTATTTTATACTTTCTTTTCTTCTACAAAATGAAAAATTACCACCATGACAATGAACTTAGAATCAACCCAATTCTTTCTGATTGTTTTTGTTTTGTGTTCTATTGTTCTGTAAGATACTGAACTGAAAGTGCTTTGGAAGATACCAGAGAATCTTCTCAAGAAAATACCATATGGAATTCATCTTTAAATGTTGAATTCCCAGAAGCCTTTGCCAAATAAATACTTAATGAATAATTGAATATTTGTTACAAAGTCAAGAGATTATTTAGTAATAAATATCTTTATAAGAATTTGTATCAAATCTTATATTCTGATGAACATTATGAAATTACAAATATTTTTCCATATTATTTGTTGAATACAGACAGCTTTTTGTTCCACCTTTTGAACTTGCAGTGTGTATCTAACTCCAAGTTATTGATGGTGGAACAAGTCCAAAAGTTCACAAATATGATCAGTTATATGTCTGCTTATTTTTTGGTGGCATCTCAATTTTGTTTAGAGTAAACATTTTTAAAGCATATGAAATATAGGTTCACAAGTAGGATAAAATTGTTCACTTTTAAAATAAAAAGAAGTGAAACGAAAATAACATTTTAAAGATTATATTTAAAGTTTTATAAAAATTTTTCTCACTCCGGGTCAACAATTTTAAGTGCAACAGAAATTTGAAATAACCATTCATTCTGATTACATCTGCGTTTTTTAAAAAACGTAAAATAACACAATTTTTAGCTAACTATTATAATTGATATTGACTTTGTTCCTTGTCCAAATTTAGTCTATAATTTTCTCATAAATGCAAAGGAGCATGAATTTAGTAAAATTTAAAAAAAATTTTTTTAAATAGTTCCTTAAAATGTGATTTGAATAAATCACTTTTGGGTCATGTTTATTGCAAAGGACAGGTCATAGGGAAGGACAGATATTCACAAAGGCCCTCATCTTACCGAGCTTCCTGGGAGTCCTGGTAAATGTCCCCTTCACAGTTCGACAATGGGAGTTATCTCCTCCACAGACACCACATTTATCCTCAACCTTGTTGGAACCAATCTCTTTATCACAGCCCACTTTCTGGGAAGAGAAGATATTAAATGTAGTTGATTTCAATGTCGTCAAGTAGAAAACAACATCCAGAGAATGGTGGATCATTTGTTAATCACAGCTCACAGCAAGTTCACACCAAACTTCCCCTTAAGTCTTATTTTTCACACCTCAGTCTTTTAAAAAACTAGTGTGAAGTTAAATAACTGTACTCTAGTAAATAAAGGACAAGTTTCCCCAGTCCACTGAAGTATTTTCCCCATCATAAATTGTCCTAATCATCAAATGAGTATTTATTGAGCACAGATGTAGCTGATGCTAGGGAGGACCAAAAAAAAAAAAAAAATAGCATTGGATTTTTCCATGTTGCATTCACATGTATAAAATGAATATAAAGTGAGTTGTATATTGGTGCCATCTTTTAAAGTTAATTAGGAAAAGAAAAGAAAAGGTAATTAAGATGTAAGACAAAATTTCATTAAAGTACTGGAGACTTTCTTAGGAACCTTAAGAAAACATAGTGTAAAGGAATTTCAGGAGTGCAGAGGGGTCAAAACAAAGCTAGGGTAAAGATAAGTTCATGGAAAGTAGTCCAGATATCAATATTTAAAGCCATACTTAAGGCAGTGGAAGGCTAGTGTTGCCTCATATCAGAAGAACAGTGAAAGATTTGCAGAGCACATGCTGTGGAAAATCTTAACCATATATAGTTTTCATCTTCACATTAATTAATAGAAAACCACTGAAGGTTTTCTGGACTGGGGAAGATCCTTAAATTAATTGGTTGTAGGACAATGCTGTACATATATCCTGTACTCATACATTCAGCATGAAAATGGGCAGGAAAAATGACAACATAGTTAATGTATTAGATATCGTGGGAGGTAAAAGGTGAATAAGACACATAGTCTACCTATGGTCTGTATGTGTACTTCTCAATAATTATGTGTTGGGAACTTAATCTCTAATTTGGCAGGTTGGGGAGGCTTAGCCTAATAAGATGTAATTAGGTCCTGATAGCTCTGCCTTCCTGGACAAATTAATGTTACTATCATGTGAATGCTCAATTATTATGACAGTGATAAAAGTGACTTCCTCTTGTTCTCTTTGGTGCATGTGGCCTTTTTCCCTTCCACCTCTGCCATGGAATGATGCCCCATGGAGTCTCTCATCAGATGCCAAGCCAGTGCTAGCATTATGCTGTTGGTCTTCCCAGTTTACAGAAACATGAGAGAAACAAATGTTTTCTTTATAAATGATCCCATCTGGGGTATTTTGTTATAGAAGCACAGAATGGACTAAGACATTTACTTTCAAGAACAGTTTAGTTTAACTAGTGAGGCATCTGCACATTGGAGACCTAATAAATATTTTGGTTTTATTGAAATAATAAGGAAATGGATGTTAAAAGCAGTGTTTCAGTTGACAAGGATAATTTCATATTAATTTAACTGAGCACCTGAACATTTTTTAAAAGAGATTAAACTGGGCTTGGTGGCACACTCCTGTAATCCCAGCACTTTGGGAGGCTGAGGCAGGAGGATTGCAAAGATTGAAGCCACCATTGGCAATTAGTGAGACAGTGTCTCAAAATAAAATAAGGAATGGGGATCTAGCTCAGTGGTAAAGTACCTACAATTTCAATCCCAAATACCACAAAAAGAGAGATAAAGAGAGTAAATGGAATAAAAATAGTTTTGTTTTTTGTTTGTTTCTCTACATTTTGTTCTCATGTGGAATTCAATGTTTAAGCTTCAGATCAATTAGAAAGTGAAAGAGGGAGAAAGAAATATTGTATTATCTTTTGTTTGTTTCTTTCTTTTCTTTGTTCTTTTCTTTTCTTTCTTTCTTTCTTTCTTTTTTTTTTTTTTATAATGGAGATTGAACCCAGGGTTGCTTATCCAGAGAGAAACATCCCCAGCCCTTTTTATTTTTTATTTTGAGAGAGGGTCTCACTAAGTTGCTTAGGGCCTTGATAAGTTGCTGAGGCTGGCCTTGAACTTGTGATTCTCCTGCCTCAGTCTGCTGAGTCACTGAGATTACAAGTGTGTGCCACCATGCCCAGTTGTATTATCTTGTAAACAAATAATAAAAAAAATATACTTAATATTGGATTTAAAAAAAATCTTGGATATTAATGTCAGACGCTCCTAGTAAAATACTTAAAGCAAATGCATTGTTCCCTCTTATATTCTCAGCCTAGAGGCATTCATTATTTAGAAAAGGCACTTGGCTGAAAATTAGAAAAATTATTTAACTCTTAATTTTACCAGTGACCAAGGATTGATTTCCGTAGGTATAATTTCTCCCCAAATTATTTATGTACTGAACTTTAAACAGGCTAACTTCCCAGATAAGTATCAGCTGAAAACAGTGTATATGCTTATGAATAACATTACTATTACATAGAATCACATGGTACCATAGGAAACTTTTGAGAAAGCAAGCGCAACTCACCACACACTCTCCTCGCACGCATATACTGTATGGGTCCTTGTAAGAACAGCGAGTTCCATCGTGTACCAGCTGTTTCATGTAAACAACATCTCCAGTCTCTCTAGACTGACAGTAAAGGTGGCATCTTTTCTTGGCTGCATAAGGAGGGGAGATAAAATCAACAATTCACATAAAACAGAATGTGTGAAGTGTATAGTTTATTTTTAAAATATCAAGTTTCAATATGGGTTCCTGAAAACAAAACAAGTACTATATAAATACATAAAATTCAGAGCAGGAGAAAAGTACAAACATGCCAATATGCATATTTGGCATATTTACTTTAGTGTGATTTATGATTTGTCTGAGCGTGAAAGGGGACTCCACTAATATTTGAGCAGGAACGACAGGTGTACACTGAGACTGGCCCAGGAAAACCAGGCTGAATAGCAACCCTAGATTTCAACACAGATCTTCAATAAACTTTAATTCAAATTTTGTTTAAACAATGTTCAGAACTCTGAAAGGGTTTCCTTTTAGTCTGACCCAATCAGTTAATATAGTTTCTGCCTCTTATGGAATCTCATTAATTAAACATAATTTATGTGACTAACTTCATCAAAATAAATAAAAATAATACATCTGTTCTAAATGCATCACAACTTTCAATTCCTATATGCATTCACCTTTCTTTTGAAAGAGTTCTAAACTGAATCCAGTAGTGCATCATGTCACATGATAAGCATCTTTTTTTTAATCACTGAAATAAGAAATATATTTAGTCAATAATTCAAGTGTAATTAGAATAGTTTTAAATAACTAGTTTTTTTAAATATCTTTATTTTATTTTATTTTTTATGTGGTGCTGAGGATCGAACCCAGTGCCCCATGCATGCTAGGCAAGCACTCTACCACTGGGCCACAACCCCAGCCCCTTAAATAACTGGTTTATAGTACAAAAGTTCAAGGTTATAAAGCACCTTTTGTTATTAAATAATAGTCTTTTCCTTATGTCCTGCCTGATTCAACTGTAAAAGAACTATATTTTTCTCTAGATATTCTGAAAAGAAAGATCACACCAAGCTAGAAGCATTTCTTAGTAGAAAGATTTGAGTTAAATCAGGAAATTCAGCATCTCTCCCTGGCGTCACTTCCCATTGGCCATTTCACTGGGGATCAGGATAGTGCTATTTTCCAGGACCTTCCTTCCTCTCTAGAGAAAGAGAACTTCAACCTTGTCCTTGGAAACACAGAAGGCCTTGCCCCTAGAAGCACCACGTTTCCTAAGTTACCGAGTCAGGATCAAGAGTCCAAGGGGTTGGTGTTGGCAAAGCTTAAACTCTGAAGTGACCATCCACACAGCAGGAAAGGGTGGGACTGTACTCACAGTCGGGATGTTCATATGGCAACCAGTGGTGTTTGGTATTCTGGTATTCAAAGTGGGAGTTACGCTGCTGGCACTGCTGCGCTCTGAAGTCCTCAAAGTGTTTTTGGCATTCTTCTGTATTACAAAGCTGATACTCAAAATTAACACCAGGACAATCCTGACCACCATTGATGGGCCTAAAGAAAAGACAACATTTCAAAAGGCCGTTTGGCTTCGGTCCAACTTGAGGCTTGCAGACACAGGGCTTAAGGGCAGAAAGCCAGAACTTCCAAGATGCCAGCACAAAGTGGATGAACTCATACTTTCTAATTCCAGTCCCTTCCCAAAGCACCCTTCTCTCCCTGCTGCAGAGTAAAATACCCCAAAACTCAAATCAGCTTTTTAAGCAATATATTTCAAATGCTGAGCAAAAGTGTATTGAAGAAACTGAAAGCATATATACGGATACAAGAAAGTTTTATTGTCTTCCATGTATAAAACATGTGGCTGTAACTCAAACTTTGATCATAGCTCTCTGTCTCCATCTCCTCTTATGTAAAATGAAAAAGTAATACTATCTTCCACAGACAAAGTTGTCTGGATTAAATAAGATAACATATTTAAAGCACTTAGACTAGACTCTGGCTCATAGCGAACCCTAGCTGTTTTTATTATTGAAATTTTGGTTGTTTTTGTTTCTTTTCCTACACAACCATCATTTCTTCCCATGCACACAGGCATGTGGCACCTGATAGTCTTTATCAAAGACATGCTCAAAGACATCCTGCAGCCAGAAATTAAAAGAGGGAGCTGCCTAGATGCTAAATTGTAGACCAAGAAGAATATAATATTCAATAATTACATTATTCTTTTTCTTTAGAAAATAAAGTTTGCTGAGCATACAATAGGGACTCGGGATAAACTTTTAGTCTGGGTGAATTAATGAATACCTTCCCCCCAATAGTTCCTTGGCTGTCCCTCACCATCTTTCTATTGCCTTACTCTGAAGCAACTACACCTACCCATGATGAACGAGTCCTTAATATTCTCAAACATCAATTTCTTAAAATATCTCTAATCTTCATTCCAGCTCCTCATCTTCATCCTTGACTACTTTTCATAAGATTGATAAATGACCACTATCCAAAAGTGACACTGGTTTAGGAACTGTGAACAATTTGTTTTTATGTCCTATATTTTTCATTCACTTCATGAAAAAGAATATTAATCACATGACAGCATTTTCTAGTCTATTCAAAAATAACAAGAATTATAGGGATTATACTTACATGGGATTATTGCACTGGCGGGTTCGGAAACGAACACCAGTTCCACATGTCCGCGAACAGGAGCCAAATTTTGTCCATGATCCCCAATTACCATCTTGTTTTTGTTGATTAGCATTCTTCCACATGCAATGACCCTTATAGCACCACTTAGGAAGATGACAAAAGGCAATTATGAAAATCATGCAGACATTGAAGCTGAAGTTATTCAAGAACCCCTATTTGAAGATTTTCATTTCTTTCTTTCTTTTTTCTTCCATGTGGAGATGCCTTTAAGATATCCAAAAGCAATTACACCATCCCAAGATACCCTAACAGAGGGGAACTTAGACTTGAATTTTTTAAGTATAAAGTTAAAATGAAAACTAATACAGCATCCATCCAGACAAGTTTTTAAATGATATATTCACCAGTGACTATCAGGCACCAATAATTTTCTGGGCACCCACCTTGCCCAGTTGATACTATTCCACCCTTTATCTCTTGCTACCTACCATCATCTCAAGGTATGAAAATATACATCTGGACTTAAAAAATAAATAACATAACATACCCAAAATCATGATATTTGGCTGTCAAGGCACTTTTTTCTTTTTCTTTTTTTTTTTTTTTTGGTATCAGTGATTGAACCCAGGGGTGCTAACCACTAACCCACATCCCCAGATCCTTCTATTTTAAGGCAGAGTCTCATTCAAGTTGCTTCGGGCCTCACTAACTGCTAAGGCTGGCCTTGAATTTGCTATCTTCCTGCCTCAGCTTCTGGAGTCACTGGGATTACAGGCATGCACCACCATATCTAGCTCTGCTTTCAAAGCAATTTTAATAAGTAAGCAATAAAATTTTAGACTTTTATAAGTAAACTTTATAAAATTTTAATTCACAAATTGTTCTGAAGGAAATATAGGTGATATAAATATATTCACCTTTTAAATGAGGAAAAGTAAGGCCCAGAATGTTCATGAGTAGTTGAAGGTCATCCGACCTAGAAGCGAACAATGGGACTACTAAACTCTCATACCAGAGCACCATGCATATGGTGCCCAGAATACAGAAGATTGTCAAAGGGCATTACTTTCCTTTACAACATTTTGATCTGCTTTTCCATACTATATACAATAAGTGTCTGTCTAAACTAAACTTTTGTAAATTTAATTACAACACAGTTATATTTAGAGGAGTTGGATGTTGAGAGTTGATTAAATAATAATTTTAATAAAACAAAAATTAATTAACTCATTATTGCTCTTGATTTTAGTCAAAAGTCTGTGATAATGAATTTTTCCAAAGCCAAATACTATAAATAATGTTATTTGGCATCATGCCTAACATAATACAGGTATTTGTAATGATGGGTTTTATTATTATGCATGATTCTCATCACAAGTACAGTTTATACACATCTGAAGTCAACCTTTTAAAAGAACTCAAAGCTGTGTTAATTTTCTTTGCCAGCTTTTGGTCCTGTCTACAATCTCTTATTTCTAAACTAGTCAGAGCTCTTCAACTTGAGTTTTTAACATGCCTTTATTTTGGGATCTCTGCCCTTATGAGTAGCATAGCTTGGTCTGCCGCCAGTATCTGAGCATTCAATCCTGACTACACAATTTGAGATTTAAAACCTCTGGGCATCTTTCCCCAAGGAGCGAGGCCAAATCTTCTGTATAAATTCACATTACTTTATTTCTGGGCAACTTTCACAAGTAATGGGATGCCAGCAAGTAAATCAAATCCCACTAGCAGGGGGCCAGAGATGCTGCAGAGCTGTTTCCTCCCATTCTATCTGTAGTGGGCTGAATGGTGGTCTCAAAGATGACAGATTCTAGTCCCTGGACTTGTAAATGTGAACTTATTTGGAAAAAGGGTCTTTGCAAATGTGATTAAATTAAGGATCTCATGTGGGGAGATTATTCTGCATTACTCAGTGGGTCCCAAATGCCATTACTTATAACACGGGGGNCAGGGGCGGGGGAAGGGGAGATTTCACACAGAAGCAGAGACTGCAGAAGGAGTAGTGAGCCACAAATCAGGAATGTGGATGGAAACAGGAAGCTGGAAGAGGCAAGGGACAGATTCTCCCTTGGAGCTTTTGGAGGGAGTATGACCCTGCCCACCCACTCATTTAAGTTCAGTGAAGCTGATTTTGGACTTCTGGCATTCAGAACTCTGAGAAAATAGATTTCTGGTGTTTTAAGTTACCAAGCATAGGGCAATTTATTATAGCAGTCACAGGAAACCAGCACATTATCATACTGTATGTTATGGCTTAGATATTAGGTGTCCCCACTGTATAAGACAATTCAAGAAAGTTTTGAAGTGAAATGAGAGTTTTAACCTAATCAATTCATTAATCTGTTGGTATGGATTAACTGGGTGGTAACTCTAGGCAAGCTAGGCTGTAGCTGGAGGAGGTGGGTCAATGGGCGGCTTTTGGGGTATATCCTTGGTGAGAGAAGAAGGCTCCCTCTGCTTCCTAGTTCCATGTCCTGATACACTTTCTTCCACCACACTCTTGCCATGGTGTTCTGTCTTACCTTGGGCCCAGAGCAATGGAGTTGGCCATCTACGGACTGAGACCTCTGAAACCAGGAGCCCTAAATAAACTTTTTCTTCTATAAGTTGTTCTTGTCGTGTCTGCTGGTCACAGCAGTGAAAAAGCTGACTAAAACATTGCATTTCCATAACAAAACCTCAGGTACTATGGTTTCCATGAAAATGACAGCACAGCTATGTTTGTCATTTGCCAGACTTAAAAATTACCACTCAACATATCATAAATCGGCATCGTATAGATAGATATACTCACTTTTCCAGCAGCACATTCAGTCCCATCAAGTGGGGGTCCCTTTTTAGTCTTACAAAAGTAGGGGTTATCAGGATGGCTGCACCACAGCTGTTTACAGGGGTCAAAGGTTCGGAACTGGAAGAGAGAATGAAACTCTCAGTGAAGTCTCAGATGGCAACACAGACACCAATGAAATGTCCTACAGTTTCTTCATGTCATATATTTTGTATTTCTTAATTTTAAGTCAAGTAGTGCGACATGTTAAGGAAAACACTGCATAAGCATTCCAAGTAGAGAATACTTTTATTTTGCTTTTCTAAAATAGCAATGATAAACAATGATTTATTTGGGATTCTCTGCTAGACTTTTAGTTTTTCTGCATGTCATTTATACTTTCTGATCTTCAAACAGACAATTTTGGAATTTTAAAATGTGTTAGTAATTGTGCACATTTCAAATATGAAATCTTATTATAACCGTTTGGCAGTTCTCAAGCTATCAAAATGCCTTCTCTTTATTCCTGTAGTTATGAACTAGTTACAGATACTTGTGTACATTCTTTGCTCATCTCTTCATTTTTCTCTTTAAATGTAACTATTTTACTATATTTTTTATAGAGTTTTAAAAATTTTTACATAGTTTTTATATCTATTCCCTATACTGCTAATTACCCACATACAGCCTTATGGTCATAGATTTTTTTTTTTTTTTGGTTTTAATCCTTGATTACTTAATGCAGAAATTGTACTTTTAAATGACATTGAGCCAAAGGTTTAGAATTCTAAGGTCTAAAACATTAATGGAGGTAAGTAGAAGCTCACGGTGTATTATTTATAGGCAGGTTAAATGGCTGTATATGCAATATTCCAAAGAGCAAATCAATTTTTTTCATTACCCCAAATACATTTTTTCTTGCTCTGTTTATTCCAACATAAAAAAAAGGCTTTCATTCAGTATGGAGATTCCTCAGAAAACTTGGAATGGAACCACTATTTGACCCAGCTAATGCAACTCCTTTGTTTATACCCAAAGGATTTAAAATCAGCATACTATAGTGACGCAGCCACATCAATGTTTATAGCAGTTCAACTCACAATAGCAAAACTATGAAACCAACCTAGATGTCCTTCAACAGATGAATGGATAAAGATGTGGCATAAACACACAATGGAATATTATTCAGCCTTAAAGAAATTATGTCATTTGCATGGTAAATGGATGGAACTGGAGAATATCATGACAAGTGAAATAAGCCAAACCCCCAAAAACAAAGACCGAATGTTTTCTCTAATAAGTGGATGCTGATCCATAATGGGATGGGGGGGGGGAGAAAAGGACTGTGGATTGTGCATAGGGGAGTGAGGGAAGGGGAGAGGGTATGGGGATGAGAAGGACAGTGGAATGAAACAGATATTATTACCCTATATTCATGTATGATTATACTATCAGTGTGACTCTGCACCATGTTCAGCCAGAGGAAGGAGAGGTTGTGCTCCATTTCTACATAAAGTGTCAAAGTGCATTCTACTGTCATGTATAACTAATTAGAACAAATTAAAAATTAAAAAAGGCTTTCCTGTTTTTTTTCTTTCCTTAAATGAACTACTAAAGATCAGCATGGTCTGATGAAACATACCCCTAAACTGAATAGTTATGCAGAAGACTGGTTGTAAAGGATTCCACTGTGCATTTACTATGTACCTGCATTGTGCTACACACTTTAATTACATCATCACATTTAATCTCACTTCAACCCTATGAGATAAATACTGTCATTATCTACATTTTACACATAAGGAAACTAAGCCAGAGGGATTAAATAATATGCCCAAGGTAAGACGTTGAGTAAGTGTCAGAACTAGAAACCGACCCATCCAGTCTTCCCATGACACCCATATCCTGATGCCCATGCTATACCAACGGAATTTCATGTAGTAGAACACCATAACCCTTCCCTGTGGTCACTAACACAGAATGCTGGCCGTCAAGACAAATAAAAGCCATGTCTCTAAGGCTTAGGAGTCATCTCTGAAGGTCAAATATACTAAGGAGGAAAAGAACATAAAGATTTGGAGCCTGAGAACCTTGGTTAAAAGTTCAGCTCCCTTATTTCCCAGATGTGTGTCTTGAGCAAGTTGCTTAACTTCTGTAGGTCTTAGCTCTTCCTTCTGTAGAAGTATATCAACTCCCTTCTAGTCTTTCACGAGGATTAAGTAAGGCAGTATACTTAAAATATTTGATTTTACCATCTAACAATATAGCAAGCACAAGGTAACTGGTAGAGATTCTTATACTTGCACCAGTGAGTTTGTAAAGTTCACCAAAAAAGAGCTACATGAATAGATTTCAAGATGCAAAAACTAAATTAACTATGGGTAACGTACCGCAGTGCACATTTTGTAACCAACACCAAAATCAAAACGGCATTGCTCATCCATAGAGTAATTTATTCCAGGAAGTTCTGGGAGTTTGGGCCAATCATGTTCAAAAGGGTCATCAAGGAGACAATCATAGGAACTGCAGGAAGGAAAATGTTACAGGTAGTTAAAGGGCAGTTTTTAATACCTTCACTATAGAGTGCAGATTATGTAATATATACAGGAATCACAACCATTCTCTTCCAATCCTCAACTCAACTTTGTCCATTTGCTGAAGATTCTATAAAGACTTTAGTAAAAGAAAATCATAATGCACTTAAGTTCTAGGCTTATGGCTGAAAAATTGTGATTACATTATGCAATCATCACGGCAAAGCCTCTGAATCATAAGAAAATGTTGATTACTGACAACAATATGCATTTACTGGGAATTTTGTTATGATCAAGGTCCTAAGAGTCAATTTCATGTTTGGAGGTTACAGCATAAATGCTCTCATGACATGAAGCAGGACACATACTGGATGTATCTTTTCAATTCTTGACCACTGCATCGGGACCAGTGGTAACGATGAAACGCAGCTTGTACCAAGGGAGCCATGACACTGCCCATAGCAGTTTCGTCCCCACACCTGTTGCCTTGTCCATCATGCTCCATTCCCAACCTAGAACACAAAGGAGATCTCATGGGTGAGAGTCAATGGGGTTATGGCTTTTGTTTATTTTTTTGTTTGTTTTGACAATAAGTACTGGGAAAGATGTATTTTATAAGTCAACATGGCTCCCTCGTGGAAGCCATAGGCAATGAAATTGAGAGCAATCTGACAAAAATGCCTCTCTTATTCCATAGCTATGAAAAGTTCAGGAGTGCCTCTTCAAGACAGAGTCACTCAGTGAGTTTCAGTGCATGACCTCCCCTCTGTTTTCAGCTCCTCACACTTGGCAAGGGATGAGAATTGCATGCTGGCATGTATTCTGCCCCAAGTGTGAACAATACTGGGAGAAGCAAAGAAAAGATCTTTTTTTTTTTTTTCTTTATAGCTGTCAACAGTGACTTACACATGGCCAGTTTCATGGGCTACTACAAAAGCAGATGAAAAACCATCCTCATGATTCAGGGTACAACTTCTCACTGGATGACACATGCCCGTGACTGGAGCATATCCTGTAGAGAATAACAATTACTTTTATTTTCATTTTATGAGAAAACCCATTAAGAATTACTACTGGACCTTTGCCTAGAGGGAAAAAAATAAAAAAGCTTTTCAGCAAACAGGGGCAGCATTATTTCCCAGCTAGCAGTATGTGCCACATTCTCTTGGGAAAACCACAGGTAATGGTCTCTAAAAAGATTCATTGGGTCTGTATTCTCTCCTTTCATAAGGAAAAAAAAAACCAAAACAACAACAACAACAAAATTGCCTGGGGTTACCATTCTGTTCTGCCCACCAGTTAAGCCTTGTCTTTCTGTTTTAGTAAATGGTCCTTCCTATCATGGTACTGATGAAGGGAGCCAGAAATTCCATCAATGTTGAAAAGAAAATCATCAGTCTGCTTTTTCCAAAGTCCGCATCAGAATTTATTAGATAAATGGAAGCTGACTTTGGAAGAAAGCTCTTTGGCAGCAGTCATTCCTCATGGCATCTCTTTTCTCATTCCATACAGTCAGTGGACATCACACTGCATTTTACAGCATCCCCTCCATACCCCAAATGCACAACCATTATTTTAAAGGCAAGTATAATTTATTATAGTATTTAAGCAGCATCTAACAATGTGAATTCCAAAGAAGTCACTGAAAGCAATAGAAAGAAAATGCATACTTGGCTGATGCATGGTGGAAAGTGGTGATGGAGAGCTGAACATTTGAACAGACTGCCCAACTTAGGATTACTCTTGAAAAGTCATGCCCTTAAGTTTTCCTTCTATATATTAATGGCAATACCTTGCATTCCAGCAGGTCCAAAGTCTTGCCTGGTTAAGAAAATTGCATGATCATGGTGCTCAGAGTGGTTGGGATCAGATTTTTGTTGTTGGCAAGCCCAGCGACACACATTCTCTAAGCTCCTGGATGGGTTTCCCCTTTCTATGAGACTGATGGACTAAGAGAAACAGTATGTTAAAGACACATATAACATTTTCCCAAAGGCTTTCTTTAATAACTTTTTCTAAAGTTGAAACTGGGATTATAATACTTAAGAAACAATTTAATGTTATTTGGGGCTTTAGATACCTGCCTTGGTTTGGGAATTCTAAATGCTCAGGAAAGATATCTTGATGATAATCAATACTACCTGTGTTAAAGTTAATGGAGTCCATTTATGGGAATGTCTGATACTGGGATTTGCTATTGTGAGCAAACTCAATATTAATCATTTGGGTAAGAATTTCAGAAGTCCAAAATATTTCCTGGCTCTGTTTAGATTTTAAATTTCATAGATATTAAGAACAAAAATATTGGAAAAGATTCTACCAGGAAGCTTTTCCCCAGAGATATGAAAGTAAAAAATCTTAATTAAAATTTTTGTGATTTTTTTTTTGGGGGTAGGGAATTAATCAATGTACAGGAAGAATAGAAGTTCTTCCATAAGCTGTCAAGTCTGGTAAAATCTTCGTTTATGGGGGGAAAGTCAAATTATATTAACCTCGCACTAAAAACAACAGTTATTTGGAATGTTACCACTATCGCTTTATGGTCGAGAGTTAAAAGTTCAGGGGGAAAAGGGCCCATCGTTCAAGAACCTGGGAGCTGCAATCCCAGACTGTTTCTGGATGGAATGAGAAACTGAAATTGAAACCCCAAATAAGTCTCTACTTGGATGACAGATTGAGAGTTTTGTTAAGTTTCAGCAAATGTTATTATCAGTGTTTACATTCTTAATAGAATTAGCTAGATTTGTTGTATGCTGATCACATATTTCTCGGAGCAAATGACTTAACAACCAACAGAAGGCTATTAACATTTCCAGCTGGAATTAACTTGTTTTCCTCAGTAGCAACACAAAGTAGGTCAGGTTTATGCAAGAAACAAAAGGTCAGTGACACCCTATCATCAGACAAAGATAAGAGGATTCTAAATATATAATTAAATGCAAATATGTGTTTTTCCTGTTTCCTAAATGCACATATTCAACAATATTTCATAACTGGGAAGATTAATTATGGGAGAGATACATGGAATTTTAAACATTCAGAAAATTGACAAGTTGGTTGCTTCCTGTATGTTTCCTTGTCAAAGGGAAACACTTTTAAAATCTATTTTATTATTTTCAAGGACAGAGACATATCTAGTATCATTTTAAAGCCAGTTAAAGTCAGTTATCTTATATGAAATGCCTACATGTACATTTTGACCCAATTTTTTGTTTTCAAAAGATTAAAACTCTTTTAAATAAAAAATATCACTATATTTCACTTTTAAGTAGAAAGATATATGTATTAAATATTGTTTTAACAAAACAAGAAGACACGATTTCTGTCTTTTTCATTCATTGATATATTCAAACAGCTAGAAAAGTGCCACATAGTAGGAACTCAATAGAGACATTTTGAATGAGTATATGAATCACAAACTTGATGATAAACAAAGCTAAGAAAATTCTCTTTTGCTTAATGGTATCCATTCATTCCACCTACAGTCATGCCTAAATTCAGGATTAATATCCACATCTCTGTTAGACAGATGTAGAAAAGCAAAGGGTAGCCACATAAAAATCTGCATTTTCTGCTCAGATTTGGAGATCTCTACTCATTGTGACAGTTTCTCCTCCTCAGTTTGGGCAAACAGGCATTCCCAAGAGACTGGTCTGGATTAATTATGGGAGAGGGATATGTTATTTTAAACATCACTAACATTGCCAAGGTAGTTGAAGCTACAGCAATTTAGTTTTCTATTTGCTAATCCAGTCTTTACTGTTCACAGTCCACAATATTTTAAGATATTTTACCTTTGCATAGCCCAGCATTATCATGCGTACCAGGACCACATTTATGTGTACTCCAAGGGACTCATCATGGTAAATTTCATTCACCTAGAAACAAAGCAGAAAATTGTTAAAAGAAAAACAACATAAAGGACTACATGAGATGTGCAACATTTAATGGATCAACCATATAAGTCATGACAAGTACTCAAGTCAAATAACTTTTTTTTTAAATTTAGTTTAAGCTGAATTCTGAAATGAAGTAGTTTAGCTTTGGAACATTCCTCAGACATGTGAATTATTGATTTTTTAAACTCCACAGAAATATGAACATAGAAAATGTACTCACAGTGGGCTTCATGAAACTCATGTAGTGGGTTAACTGGGTCAAATGGTGGTTCCATTTCTCTAGTTTTTTTGAGGAATCTCCATACTGCTTTCCAGAGTGGTTGTACCAATATACAGTCCCACCAGCAATATATGAGTGAATCTTTTTCCTCACAACCTCACCAACATTTATTGTTACTTGTATTCTTGATAATTACCATTCTGGCTAGAGTGAGATGAAATCTCAGTGTAGTTTTAGTTTGCATTTATCTAATTGTTAGAGATGTTGAACAGGATGTAAAATCACACAGTACAGTAACAAAGCCACAACAATGTTTCTAGCAGCTCAATTCACAATAGCTAAGCTATGGAACCAACCTAGATGCACTTCAACAGATGAATGGATAAAGAATATGTGGTTTATATACACAATGGAGAATTATTCAGTCATATAAAAGAAGGACTTTATGACATTTACCAGTAAATGGATGGATCTGGAGACTATCAGGCTATGTGAAATAAGCCAGACCCAAAATGACAAAAGTTGAATATTTTGTCTGATATGTGGAAGCTAACCCACAATAAATGGGGAGTGGGTAGGAATAGAAATTCAGTGTATTAAAGAAAGGGTGGGTTTGGACTGGGGTTGTGGCTCACCAACCCCAGTAGAGCGCTTGCCTAGCATACACGAGGCTCTGGGTTCGATCCTCAGCACCACATAAATGTAAAATAAAGATATTGTGTCCACATAAAACTTAAGAATAAATATTTTTTTAAAAAAAGAAAGAAAGGGTGGGTTAGAGAAAGGGAAATGAAGGAAAGGGAGTGGGGACAGAAATAGGAAAGACAGTGGAATGAATCTGACATACTTTTCCTAAGTACATATATAAACACAGCACAGTGAATGCCACCATAGTGTATATCCATAAGAATGGTGTTCTAACTAAAATAAGATATATTTCATACTTGCATAATTATATCAACATGTATTCTATAGTCACATATAACTAAAAAGAATTTAAAAAATAAAGCTCATGCAGTGTTTGTAAGCTTCTACATGTTTGTGATATAACTCACATGTAACATGCACCAAAAGCAACTACAAGAGGGTATCCCTGGTGCTGCAGCCATATTGGAGAAATACAGACAGCAGGCATTTTCCACTAGAGTGTCCACAAGGCCAGCAGGGATGTGATGTCTGCTTGTGGGGGCTCATGGTTGGGGGGTATGTGTGCAGGAGCTGTGGTGGTTTATCTGGGCTCCAGCAAGCAGGTGGCTCTCCCAGTGCCCCACAGGAGTCAAACAGCTGTGGCAATGATGGCTTAGAAGTACTTTGGGGAGGTCCTTCAGTATTTGAATTATTAAGGCGTTGAACAAGTGCATATCAGATAAATGTCAACCCTGGATGCAATTCAGAAGGGCTAAACTAAGTCCCTACTTGTTACTTAATTTTTTAAGTTAGGTTGAAGTTTCTAAAAGTGATTTGGTACATTTTAATATCATGGGTGCTGGAATTAGAGCAACCTCAGAGATCATAGTCCAACTCTGTTTATACAGATAAGGAAGATGAAGCCTGTAGAGATTAAGTGACACATAAAACCAGCCCATTATTGGTAGATAGGAATCTAAGGTGGAATGCAATTACATCTTCTGATTAAGCTGGGGCAAAATGAGTGCAAATAAAAATGCTCAACTTGGCAAATGCTAGGAGAAATGGGAAAGGTGAGGTATCTGGCTAGATTACAAAGTTCTAAGCTGTTCCCCAAAGCAAGGACCCAATACTTGTCAGAGTAACTAAAAGGGATGGAAAACTAACTGATGTTCAGACGTAGGCACAATCTAAAACCTGTAGTGAAAAGAATGAAGGAAAGCTCTAAAAAATATTCATGAATCAAACAACTTTGATTTGCCACATTGACCAAGAAACAGATCAAGAAATCTCAATTGAAATGTTTCAAGAATACAGTATGAATGCTCAGAGCCCCTTAAAAACCAGGGTCCTAAATGAAGACAGAAGGCACACTCACTGAATTTTTAGATAGCACAAAAAAGAAAAGCAAAGCAAAGATGGAGGTAAAAGAGCTAATCTAGAATATATTGAAGACAACAAAGTGTAGTTTCATAGGAAAAAGGCAAAGTCCTTTTATGTGGAAAAATGCATTTATATACATATGTACATTTATAAATATACATACACATACTAAGTGTATGTCCATATGCACACATGCTCACACAATATTAAGACCCAGTTTAATACCTGTCAAATGTAAACCAAGAAGCAAAGGAAAAAATTCTGCAATGTACATTTGCATCACATAGAGGTGCAGGCAGGTAGCTCATGCCCAAGCTGTCCCACTTAGGCTGGAGTATACCTGAAGGATTCAGTTGATTTTTCTATGTTGTCTCATAAAAGAGACGTTGATAAGCATCTGAGAAAAAGAGCACAGAAAATGTGTCCTATGAAGAATGGCCAGGGAGATATAGTAGTTAAAAGTCTGGACACCAGACATTGAGTCTCAGATAAATCCTGGTTCAACTTGTCATTGATTGTGAGCTCTGCATCTCTTTGAGTCTCAGCCAAATGAACATAAAAAGAAATACTACCTCATAAGAATGAAAATATTTAACTAATGCAACAAACTGCTCAAAAAATTTCTGATTGAGGAGGGAGAGGGTGTTTACAGGACATTTAGAGTACAGAAAGTACAATAGAAAATCCAGAAAGAAGACTTAATAAAAGTCATATGACAGAGAGTTTAGATTTATACTGTATACCTACAGAAAATAGAACTAAAAATCTTCCTCATTAGTAAAGGAGCAAATTTCAGTTCAGTATAAAGAAAGATGGAATGTTAGACAAACGGCCTTTTTGCCCATGGGCAGGTTTTCTCTTTATCTTACATCACACTTTGTACCGTCTAATAGAAGACTAAATCCTCCCCACCTTTCCCTTCTGAATTAATTATTTGATTTTTAAAAATTCCCAACATTATAGTTCCAGTAAAAGCAAAAATTCTATGGCCTGTCACTAACATAGTCATCCAGAGGCTCATGGGTACTCCAAGAGACTTCTTGTAAGTCAGCTGTTTCAAATTAGAGCATGGCTGTACACAGAGGTATTAACAAGCACTCAGCTTAATGTAGTCAAAATGTAAACGGATTTGATGTTTTTTTAAAAAAAACAGTTAAAAAGTAATGTTAGAAAACAAGCAAAATAAAGAATAAAACTTTAAAGAAAGTAAATAGGATGAAAAACTGAATTAATTTCTGTAGAGCCATGATAGAGGGTAGGAGGTACTTGCAGCTCTTGCAGAATACCAGTGACAACTACACTGTAACATAGTATGTGCATAAAAGTTATAGAAAAAAACCTACACCAGGAGCTTCTATAAAACAAAGGAAACATGGTAGCAGTGACAAATAGCTTGGGAGTTTTAGTATAAAATGTACATATAATCAGTTTAAATTAGTAAATTCATTTGCACTTGGTGATTTTAAAATCAATATAATGCCAAGAAAAGTATATTGGGCAAAATTTGTGTTCCCAACAGCAATACCACACTATTGAAGGAGTAAAAGGACATTCTTTTTAAGAGTCAAATTAACATTCACTGAGAGAAAAGTATTATTTAACAAAAGTCACCATTATGCCAAGCTAATTTGAAAACAGGGTGCTGCAATAAAAACTGAAGCCAGTTATGAAATGTTCTGAGTGAGCACACAATTATGAAAGTATACATATTTATTATGTGGAATAATAAATACTTTTACATAGCAAGATGGTATTTTCTCAGTGTGGCAAATCAGCAGTACCAAATGACTAGAACATGGAAAACTCTGGGTTTAACTTATTATTTTGCTTTCCAAGGCTTAAAAAGTTGGTTCCTATACATATTTACTTTTAAAATGTACTGAGTCATTTGGCTGCTTTTCATCTTGCCAAGCCTTATCAATGCCTGAGATGCAGTGATCTTACACTCAAAGACACAGGAAAAGACTGGATGGATAATGCAGCATTGCAGGATTAGATATTCAAAGCTCTGGACTCTGGTCCCAGCTCTGCCACTGATAAGCTGAGTGATCTTGAGTGATTTCTTAAACTCTTTGATGCTTCATTTCGTTTCTTTGTTTGCAAATCATAATCTTAGTTGCTTTGCTTGCTTCTTGTTTTGCTCAAATCAGGCAAGACACCATACAACTACATTCAGCAAAATACAAAGTACTTCAGCACCAGCCACCTACCCCTGCAAAAAGTACTATAGATACATTTTCATAATCCACCTGGAAAGATAAAGTCAAATAATTGCCCCATCATAGTTTTCATTGAAAGGGAATTTAAGTTGCTTCTTTGTGAATTTTTTTAAAATCTCAAACAAATGAAAGATGTAATTTAAATAGAAAAATCCATTTGACCCTTTTATTTTTGAAAAATATGCTCTAAAGATTGCAGAAAAGCTCCTTCCAGCAGATGGCAGTATGCACATTTTGCAGCAGGTAAGGGACAATCATACCACATACCACATACCAGTTGGTAAGTCTGTTTTTCCCTATATTAATACACAGGTAAAATAACTTCCTTAAAGTTAAATACAATTTTAAAGTTTCCTAGGTAAAATGCTAAGTTTTGAATGCTCAGTTGACCCTTAAAAAAGAAAAATACTGAAAAAATTTATTAAGATGTTTTTGTCATCTAATCACCATATTATATGAGTTATAAAGAAGTCCACATGATCAGCTATTTTTGCCACTCAATAAATCATAAGTAGAAGGAACTAAAAGCATATTATACTGAATTAACAATCTGAATCTATCAGGAGGGACTAAAATAATATTGTTCAAGTGTTTTAATAACCTTTTAGTAACAAAGCAATTTTTTAAGAAGTGAAAGCAAATGTCAACAATAAACAAAAATAATAGCTAATTGTACATACAGTTTTCCAGTTCCAGACTATGTTTTAAATATTTATCTTCATTAATTCATTAATATTTATCTTCATTAATTCATTAATCCTTGAAACAACTTTAGGGATATTATAATCTCTATTTACAACTATAGAAACTGAGATACAGAGAAGTTGCAAAAAATCACATGGCAGAGAGAGCAAAGGATGAAAAGCTAAACAGTCTGATTCCTCAATCAGTAGTTCTAACCATTCTGCTGAACTGCACAGACCTACAGACCATAGCATTTTGTTACTACATGAAAAATATTTACTTTTAGAATAATCAGTCATGATCCACTAAGTTTAACAATATGGTGTGAAACCACACTGAGAAAACGAATTTAAAATTTTCACTTTTTTTGGTCGTCTTCCTTTATATAAATGAGGATTCTGAATTTAATATAACTATTTATTTCTTAATTATTAATATAATGATATATGGAAAAAAATACATAGCTAGAGCAAATCAGTGAAAAAACCATGTAAGAAAAACAATAGGGTAAAACAAATAACTAGTGTTTTAGGTTGTGAAAAAAGCATTAAACACAAACATTCTAAGAAGTCCTGTTATTGACACTACATAATTAATACCAATCGAAATACGTCTATACAAAAATGATATATCTTTTCACCACGAGAACCAACCCATGGGACTCCAAGGTGCTCACGGTTGAACTCAGAGTACTTATTAGATTAACTATAGAAGTGGTAAACAGAATATTAATTCAATTTTCAGATGACCTTAAATTGGAATGAGGTTGCCAATGATGTGAAAAGAGAAAAAAGGTAAAATCAAATCAAGTATTCTTTTCCTTGAAAGGAAAATTCCTTCCAGGTCTATTCCCGGACAGGACAATTTCTCCCAGGACATTTCCCTGGCAGGACAATCTGACCTGCTTTGTCTGCGCAGCTGATGAACAGCTTTGTCTGGCTTGAACAAAGCAACACTCATTTTTCTTTGAGATGGGTGGGTTAGATCCTGAGAGGCATGACTACATGGTGGTCAAGAGAATGGGTTCTGCAGTCAAACTGCCTGGGTATGGTTTAGCTCTGGGACCTTGGACATATTATTTAATTGTCTCAGGGCCTCTGTTTCCTCATCTGTAAAAACAGAAATGTTAAAAGAAATAAGTGAGTTCATATAGGTAGGTACAGTGCCTAAAGTGGTGCTTGTCCTTGGAAATGCAAAAAAAAATTGTTACCATAATTATTACTGTTTTTAAATAGAAGCAAATAAATAGTACATATATATGATTTTTTTAAAAGAGACTTTTGGTTATCTGAAGTGATGACAAGACAGCTTGGGTGATTCTGGATGAATCTGATGAAAACTAAAAAAATATCACTCTGTCCACGACTATCTCTTGTGGAGCTAAGTTTCAAACATACACTTGCTTGATTCTCAGTCCCACACTCTATATTCCTTTTATTCAGAGTAGGTAGTTCTTTCCCAAGCTAACTCTTCTTCCCTCAATTCCAATCTCCCTTTAATAATGTTATTTATTAATACCCTTATCAAGTATTTTTTGAACAGTTATTATATGCTCAGATGTTCCAGGGAGGACTGAAGAACTGAACAGTACATGAGTTTGAGTCTCTATTCTTCATGTATTCTAAAACAGGCTGCCAGCACGGAAAAAATAAATACAAGAAGACATGCAGGCAAGTCCATTCCAGATGAAAATTGATGCAATGAAGAGCAGAGATCTGAGTAACGAGATTTAGGAGGGAGAGGAACAGGATACCATTTGAGACTGGATGTTCATGGGCAGGAAGTATATGGTCATGTGTTAAGGAAAGAGCAATCTCTACAGAGGTAAGAGAGCAAAGGCAAGCAAAACCTTGACACACATCAGAAAGTTGCAAACCCTGCTGCAGGTATCCCTGTCACTACTGTGCAAGGCAGTTGAGACCCAGAGAAGTTATACTGGTACCATATTTCCCTCAAATGGTTCATAGAGCCCAAATTCAAATAAGTCTATGGGAAGCCCATGCTTGATCTCTTCTCACTGGTATCTTTCCTGTCACAGTGGAAGCACTGGATCTCTCCTTTCTTTTAAGGCTTCCTCCCATTTGCTCCCCCCAAATCAATTCTCTATGTCTCTATTCAATCTCTCTTCCTGGAAGCTGCTTTTCCTTGTTTACTAATATTCTCTAATTCCCTTCCTGAAAAAAATAATTGGCCTATGATGTTTTGTGGCATTTGGCACTGCTTATTAGTATACTCTTCAATCATACTGTTCTGTTTTTTTAGACAATTAGCTCCTTTTTTCTAACTAGCCCATATGTTTCTCAAAGTTGTGTTTTCAACCCTCTTCGCTTCTCAAATATTTTCCCTGCAATATTTCATCACTGCTGTCACTTCAACCAATAGCTACAGGTGGATGAACCCCAAATGTTCATCTAACACTGATCTCTCTCTTGCTCCACAGTCACCTGTTCAGGCCTTGTAACAGAAGTATACCTATTTACCTCAAAATAGACTTGTCTCCCTAAAATCTGTTCTTCTCTTCTGAAAATCACATCACAGTTAAAGACTAAAACATCCCAATTCCTCCTTTTCCTTCAAGACTTAGAGTCAATCTGTTACCAAGTCTCAGACCTGTCCAACCTCTATACTCAGCAGCTTAGCACCCATCCAACTCACTTGGACTGTTGCCACAACCTGTTAGAAAATTTGCAAATGTTTATATTAGGGGTGATTTAGAACCATTTTAGAAGTTCTCCAGATAGGAAGACTATAAAAGTTAGATGGTTGTTTTCAATAAGCATAAGCCTGTCCTTTTATGTAAATTATGCTTTAACCTCATTGAAGCATCAAGGGAGTTTAGGGAGGATCAAAAATTGGCATCAGCTGCAAGGCCCTAAAAACTTTTCTGGCCTTTGTAACAATGGATTCATACCAAAAGTCCTGGGAAAATTCCCTTCCTTCAAGAGTAAGGAAGATGGTTCCCTGAGAAAGCTGAAATCTTTTCTATGTTTTAGGGTCCTGGGAAACAAAGATAAAGGTTGGAGCAAACCACGGGAGGATAATGCCATTTTGATATTGGCAGCACAGGAGAGAAGAATGTTTGAGTTTTAGGAAAAGAATGCAGGCTGTACAACCCAAGAAGAAAGTGGAGGGGAAACTAAGAGCCTTCAGTAAATTCTAAAGGGACATCTTAGAGGACACAAAGTGTGGGTGCCACTATATAAATTTCCCTGTGATGAGGAGACTTGCTTCTAGAATGACAGGTCCAGGATATTTCTGGGAAGGTGTTTGTGTTTGTATAAGAGGTACTAGAACTGACTTGTGCTCACTACAATTTGTGACCGTGACTCAGTATGTTCAATCTGCATTGGGGGAAATTAAGACAGTTTCTTGATGTAGGAAAGAATAATTACATAACAAGGTGTCCTAGACTATGGTTCATCCCCTACCTCTAGCACTTAGACACTGTGTTCATAGCACAGTATCTTACAAAGCCTCTCTTCCCAATCACCCTAATGTATTCGGAGTTCACTGTCTGCAACACACACCAATAAAATGATTAATCCTTTTAAAAAACATTTATGACTTTTCATTAATGAGATCCTTAGGATGGCACATACAATTTTCTCCAGTTAGTCTTGGATTCTCTACCTAGTCTCCTCATGTGCCATCTCCCTTAAATACCCACCAATTTTACCATGCAATAAACTAACAGTGGTTCCAAAAACACCATGAACTGACACTTTCATGTACCTTGTTACAATCTGTTTCCCATCCTCCCGAGGATCTAATAGGACTGGGCTTATGGGAGATAATGAATACTTGAGTAAATAAATACATAGAATATTATGTATTTATAAATACTGATGTGAATTCAAATGTCAGAAATAGATTTCAGATAAATAATAGAAAATAGAAACCTGCTACACAATTTACTTAGGATGCCTGAACATGTATATTCCCCGGATAGATCTGCCTCGCACTCACATTTGAGGCTTTCAGAACTGTTAGTTAAGAAATAAAAAGCAGTGTATTGATTTTGCCGTTATTAAGTAATAACCAGTAATTACACATATGTGCTAACACTTAAGTACATTACACTTTGTAGAACCAGAGTGTTTTTGTGGGGTGTATATTTTCTTTAAAAAATACTGGGCATGGAAGCCTGATTTCATAGCTATTAGTTATTATTAGTTCATTATCCATCATAAGTAGCCAATTTCAACAGATAAAAAGAATTAATGAATTTTCTCTTAGTTACTTATGATTTCTTGGAAGTATAATTTTTTTTAATTTTATATTTAGGAAACAGCCTTTTAAAGCAACTCTTTTTCTTTTTTCATTTGATAAATCCTGAGATTAAAGCATAAACTCAATTTTTTAAAGAAAATTTCAGTAGGTACCATGCACTCAGGAGATCTCTACATAGATCTTCATAGATGACAAGGATACTGCAATGGCAGAGTGTTGCTAATGGGAAACACCTGACACAATGAAAGGACACCAGCTAGCCTCTTAACCACAAAGATGTGCTTCATCATCCTGTTACATTCTTCAACTAGATTGCTAAAGGGTTTGGTTCAATCAATCAAGTAACTGAATGTTCACATCGATGACTTCATTGGTGTAACAAGACACAGAAGTAGGTAAAGGAAAGACACTAGAGTTTTCTGTGACAAACAATATAGAAAATGCTTTTGCTTTGAAGTGGGGGCCAGTGGAGTTTAGGGGAGAAGAGCACAGGCACAGAGGCAGAGATCTGTCTGGGTTCAAGTCCTGATGGCCAATATCAGCTGTTGGACCTAGGAAAATCACCTAACTTCCCTACATCTTGATTTCCTCATTTGTAAACTGGACTAAAAATGAAAACATCTTGGGGTTAGAGAGTATTGAATAATTCATGCAAAGCATTTAGCAGAGGACCAAGCATAGAACAAGGGCAAAAATATTTGGTATGTTTATCCTTAACAACATTAAATCTTTTTTTTTTTTTGAATCTGGATCTTAAACTAGATGATTTAAAATACCTTGAAAGATTTTATTACCAACACTTATTCCACATAATCTATTTCTCCAAAGACTACCCACATAAATGGCAAAATTATCCGCCACAATATTCAATCCCAAAATAGGGTAAATCACTCTGAATTTCTCCCTTTCCCTCAGCCCACTGAACCAGTAACGAATTCTATTGATTCAACCATAAACCCTCCATTTTTGCTGCAACCACCACTGCCCCAAAACCATCATTTCTTGCCTAGACATTTACAATTACTTTTCCAATTTGCCTACCTACCTTGTCCCCTAGGTCTCTCCAATTTATTTTTTACAAGTCAGAGAGACAGAAACTGGCCTTTAACAACTTTTTATTGCACTGGAAGTTGTATTCAAAGTCCTTCTATTATCTGCAAGGGGTTTCTTGCCTTTGCCTAGCTCCACCTGACTCCTCATACATCAGACTAGAGCCCCAGTGGCCTTCCTTTGGTCACTAAAACACAAGTGCTAATTCAATGGCTGGCTCTTTTACTTTTGGTTTCAGCTTCAGAATTGTTTTTTGAAAGAAGGCTTGCTTAACCATTATGCTCGTGTACAACCCCTGTCAACCATTTGCCATTATTCTCTTTCCTAGCAAATTATTAGTTCCCTGCCTTGTAACCTATGATGTACATACCTAGTATATAGCATTACAATATATGTTAAAAAGACAGAATTGATTAAAATTGTATTGCATGTCCACTATGTGGCAGACACTGCTTTTGATACCTTACATAGGAAGCTTAATAACATATAATAGCTGCATTAATGGAACAAATAAACAATTAGAGAACTGCTCTCAAGGAATTCACTAAATTTATAGTAAGGAAGGAATAATTTGTGAAAAGTTTATAGGAACTGATAGTAGATTCTGATCTTGATAAGTGGAAGGAAGGAAGGAAGGAAGGAAGGAAGGAAGGAAGGAAGGAAGGAAGGAAGGAATTTATTTTAAAGAGGCCAAAGAACAAAGGCATGGGAATGGGTTGTCATTGTACCCTATTTCCCATTGTGTTCTAAATCATTGCCACTGCAGAAATTGTGAAAGATGAAATTTCCTGAAACCAATGTATCTTATTTTCTCTAACCAGCAACAGCCACACTAATCTAATTTGTACAGGATTCATGCACTGTTTTTTCAACTCTAAAGTGAAGGAGTGAGTTAATAGGCCCGCCTAAGGTCCTTTCAAATGATTCTTGGCTTCCTTTTAAATTCTAAGCATCTTGAGAGGAGGGATCATTATACTCCTTCTTCAAAAAATGTAGAAAGAACAGCTTCTTTTTTATATATGTTAAAGTTAGTTGGATATTCTGCCTAGCAGTCCCAATCTATGTTGATTTCAAACCCTGACACCAATTTTTAATGACTGAAAATCAACTACATTATGGATTGTTAGAATAGAAAGCAAGATGGGCAGGTACCTTTTAGTCTATCTTGGAATAACTGATATTTCTCAAACCTTTTCTTTATTCTGACATGAATGAACATATTAATCAGAAAGGCACTGAAAGAGACAGAGAGGGAACAAGAGAAAAGTTCTGCCCTCAAACATCACCAAAAAATGTGTAGAACTGAATATGTGAAGAAAGAAAATTGCCAGTGATTCACAAAAGGAAGACAACTGACAGAAAATACCAGGTGAGTGTGTAGTGGCTGAAAAAATTCTAGTTTCCTAAAGGGATCGGAGTAGATGAACACATATCTTTTATGTCTTTTTAGCTGACATTTTCACTTAATAATTTAATACAAATTCCAATTTTAAAAAATGGCACTGTTATACCACACTAGCTTGTGTTCCCTGCAAACCAAACTTTGAAATTTAGAGCTGTTTTTATTTCATTACCCTTGAGGGATTCTCTGCTTCCTGTCCTTAATCTGCAAGAACAAATATGCCAGAATCCCACAGGACAAGATATTATAGAATGCTGTATATGACTTCTCAGAGAACTGGAAATTTTGCAAATGTAGAGCATCTACTCTAGAGAGTGACATTTTTGATCCAGCTTTTAATTTAAAGACTTTTACCTAACATTGACACATTAGCATACTATTTTTCTGAAAGTAAAATTTCCTTTTCAAAGGTCATCCAAATCATCCTTAATAAACTACATAGCCAAATACCTTCTAATTCAAAGGTTTTCTTTCCTTCCCTGACCTGAAGTTCCCTCCCTCTCTCCTTTCTATCTGTTTAGGTTATGTTGTTTAAATCTCCATGGACAAGCAGAATTCTTCCATCAATCTTTGTGTGGTAATGTTTTACTTATCTATTTATTTGGTAATGTTTCATTTTTTTTTAAAAAAAGCTTATTATAGGTAATATCTAAACATTGTTAGGCTCTCAGTTGAGAGCTGTATACATGCTATAACAGCATGAATTAAACCTCATACTTAACCTTTCTCTCCCACTTGTTTTGAATACATTTTTTAAATCATAGTTTCCCTCAAACTGGAATACCTAACAACATACCAGCATAGTTTAGGAGATTAATAAAGAATTCTACATGTAAACAATGGGCATATTTGTGCTGAATGTCATGGAATTTTATACCAATTTTGGGATTTTTCAAAAACCCACTGACCTGAATTTTAAATTACTCGATTATCCCAAATTTAAAGGGCATTCACAGAAGAGCCACAACTGAAATACAACTACTGTTGCTTTCTCTCCTTATACTTTACTTAATAAAAATAAAAATTTATTTAGAATTACTGGTTTCTTAAATCATTACCGTCTCAGCAAGATGAGAACAGCAAATATATTTGGTCAACATAAAATTTTCCATGTTGTTCACTTCCTTTCCACTCTCATGCTTCAACTTTGGTTTAGCCCCTCATCAAATCTCTCCTCAATCACTGTGACATTCTGCAGAGGCTTGATTCTCTCATTAACCACTGCCCAGCCAGCCATCAAATTCCTGATTCTAAAATCTAATCATTAGTTCTCAGTATGAAATCCAGTACATGGTCCTTAGCATAGCAGTTAAGACTTACTGTAATTTGACCCTCGCCTACCATCACTTGGTCTTCCTGCCACCACCCCCCTGTACCTCTTCCACCAGGAAGCCCTGTAGAACAGCAGTTAAGAGAAGGGTTATGAAGTCATTTTGCATGAGTTTGTTTATGCCAGCTCACTAAGTGAGCTTGGTCAAGTGGCGCATGCTTTCAAAGCCGGGATTTCCCTCCTCCAAAATCAAAACAATGACAGAAAATCCCCAAAGACCTAGTTTACCTCCTAGCTTCTGGATGTATTACAGAATTAATGAACATTTTATTGAATCTTTCAATTTTTAAAGCATGGAAATTGCTTCCTAGGAAAGAACACAAATTTTCTAAGGTCACAGAACGATTAGGCTAAAACTTGCTTACTCTCCTGAGTCCTCATGGAATGCCCTCATTGCTTCCTGATGTGATGAATGTGGTCATTTATCACTTTCTGAAATGCTATAATATTTACATTATAATGCCTAAGATGCTAGTGTTAATAAGAACATGCTTTTTAATACTTAATTTTTTTGTAATTTTCCCTATATTTATCTTTTCTCCTCAACAATTTGTAAATTCTATGAGGACAAAAACCAAATATCTACTGTATTACTCCCAGAGCCCTCTGTGATTCTGACTTTGAGCACCAGCTAGGAGCCTAATAAAGTATCTTCTTAGGAAAAAACTGCCCCAGGCACAATGCAGGAAGTGAAAATAGCATTTTCACAGGAATTTTTAAGTTTTTGATAATTTAAAAAGTAAAACTCAACATGAAAAACTAAAATATGGTTATATATTTGTGTGCATAGAGCACCATACAAAGAACATGACTCGTATTTACTCATTTAGTCCTTTCAACATTTCTACTATTTTTCTCTTTATAAAGGTGAGGAGACTGAAATAGACAAGAGACTAAGAAACATGCCCAAGTTTACACAACTATCAAGTCATACACAAAGTTAATAGTCAATAGTTGAAAACCTATATACATAACTATGGCCAAGTTCAGTAATTTGTTTAATGTGTGTGTTTTTGTCTTCATAACAGGAATTAGTGCCAATGAACAAATAAAAATGTGTTTGAATCTCTAAACTCATTTTCCATTTCACAGTGATATGGAATATGAGCATCTCAATGAACAAAAATACATATAGCAGATGAACTAAAATATTAGCATAAATATAATCATGATTCATGAAAGGAAGGATTTTTCTTCTCCAATATAATTGTATGAAATCTACTCTTAAGCATGGAGAAAGAAATAGACATAGATGCCCCTAAAATAAATATAAAACCCAAAGCAAAGTCAGAGAATAGAAAGAATTAGGTAATACATTTACAAGATCAATATAATATGTATTTTAAAATGGCATAAGGTAAAACATAGCAGTGTACTACTATCTCAATTATCTTTTAGAAGCAGGTGGCCTATATATTATATTTTATCATTCCTTATCAATTGTTCTTGCCAATTCAAAAGAAAAAAGAGCATCAGTTCAAGGATACCAACAAAAATTTCTTCTGAATCTGATTAAGGCTCATAAAGGAGATATAAAGAGCAAACTTAAAGGGCTCTTTAGCAACTGCTGAGCAGCACTACGCCAGTAGTTGTGTGCTTTGTAAATACATTGCCTTTTATCTTATAATTCTGAAATATCACGTTTATTCAAAAGCTCAATGGGCATAAATCATTCATCATCATCCCAGGATACAGTGCAATGCTGGGAAGAGCTATTTCATCCTTCCCAGTTCGAATCAAAGCAGGAGGACAGTGTTGAAAATTTTGATTATCCCAGAACAAAATAAAAACTATCCTTATTATTCTGTCCCTTCATGGCTTTTAAAATACATGATTTTTCCTTCGTGAAAATGGTCAACTACAAGAGACTTTTACTCCATGCTTCCTTGGATTTGGCATTCTTATGTTTCAAACACATAGATCAAATTTGGAATTGAACTCAGTTGCCTACATATTGGGGACACAGGGCGCAGTCATGGTTTCCCAAAGACACTATGAGAACAGCAGAAGTGAATTAAAGGATCAAAAAGCCTCAAAAAGGAGTCACTACTCACAATGTTCATCAGGGTGAGGAGGTAGTTTTGAACATGCTCTTTGCCATGGAAACGGACCACGGAGTCATCCACTCCCAGCAGCACCTCGATGTTGTAATCGTTCTCTCCCGCGTGTCTGCGGCGCCTCATTGTTTCATTCAGCTGTTGGTCAATGTGGCTGTAAAGTGTACCTAGGTCATCGAGGCCTTCCAGATCCGACTCTATTAAGAAACAAAAGGAACCCAGGCATTTCAGTTTCCCCAGTGGGCCTTCCGCTCAGTACCTTCTAAGGAAAAATGAACCCTCTGGGGGTGCCTACCATAAACCATAACCAGCAAGATTCTGCCTTTCCTTTTATTCCTTATATAAAAGGCACATATGTGTGATCAGAATGGCCTTCTAGAAATACAACACAGAACAGCAACACCAGGGCCAAAATACTACTGTCCAGAGAGCAGTGCCATGCCAGACTGAAGAGTCCATGAGGATAACAGTGGTTGGTCTCTTCCCAGCTGTATCTCAATTCCCAGCAAAGCTAGTTGGGGTACAGAACAGTCTGATTATGTCCTCGTTAAATAAATGGAGATTGTAAATAAAAATTGTGCGTCAGTGTGTTTACAGTAGTTAATCTAAGGTATAATAATAATCATGTATTACAGACTTTATATCACATGAATTTAAACCACTCCTCTTTCCAGTAGCCATAATTTAAAAACAAAATGATGGCATGACAACACAACCACATTTCATGATTATTGCTGTTCACCAGGTAATACTTTATTTCTTCTGAGTAGTGAATACTGCAGGGAAAAAGTGGCTGGATATAGAAGTTATAAACACTGGATACTACAGTTCTCCACATCTGTATTGCTATCATCTAGACAGCAGGTAATTTCAGTTGTTCTGTATCTGAATCTGTGAGATAGCAAAGTCAGAATGACCCACATCCAAGGAAAATAAAATTATAAACAAGTTTTTTCTTTCATGCAATTCAAGGACTATAATTATTTTCACTTTCCACATGGACATTTCATATATAGACACAGACATTCACACAAATGTGGGAAAGAATGAGAAAAACTCTCAGGTTATAATGACCTCAATTTAGTTGTGTCCTCAGATGAGGTTATTTTGGGTGAAGAATATTTCGATGTATTAAAAATAAAATATCAATTGGATACTAAAATTAAAGTGTTAAAACTGCTGGTATGAGAAAACCTGAAAGTATATTCATCTGCATTTCAAGTACATAAAACCTGGAATTTATTTCATGAACTACCTTGATGTCTAAAACAAGCTTGACAGAACCAGCTCTTGACTCACACTTTATAAGGAGGTTTATTTAATGCTGTATAGTAGATCCTGTAAGCCATTTGAATCAGCGTCAGACATTAATGAATAGGTATTTTCCTTTCGACCTTTGTGGTTTTGAGTAAAGCTGAGGGGGAGAAAAATGTTTCTCTTGGCCTGAAAGATTGATGACCAAGCTTTAGCCACATGGGATTGAACTAGTGGAAGTAGATCCCACTCACATCCTTTCAACCTTTAAAAAATATGTAGAGACCAACCCCGGGCATCTGAGTACAGGCACAGGCTCTGCATTTGACTTAGTAGATTTGAACACTATGCTGTTCTTCACTTTGACCTGAATCCAGCTTCCAGCTCATTAGCTGGGAACTTTCTTTTCACCATGGATTCACATTGGCTCCACAATATATAAATAACTCCACAGTCATCCACATCAAACAGAGGCTTTCCTCAAAAGTTGTTTTTCAAGAGCTGTAAACCCACACTGAGGGCAACAGACTACACCTGCAAACAGCTTTACTATTCAACCTGAAGTCTTTTCAAACACTTGAGAATGTGAGAGGCTGTAAGAGCTGGTGGACAAATAGGAAATTCATACATGAGTTCTCAGTTCTAAAACTGGCTTTTGGGGGGCAGAATTGTCAGAAACAACATCCAATGGAAATATACTAGCCATATCATCATATCATTAAGCCTGATGCATGAATGAAGAAGGCTGAACAGTTATTGCAGAAAGACAGTTCATTGTGCTCAAACACACTTTTTGAATTTGGCCTCTGCATCTCCTCCTTAAAAAGGTGAGAAGAGAATCTTTGTTGTTATAGTTATTGCAAAAGGAACCTGAGAAAGAAGGAGGGAGCCGTTTTATCCTGCTTTTGCATCTCTGAGACCAAAATACCTGACAAGTACAACTTAGAGAAGGAAAATTTTACTTAGAGCTTTCAGTTTCAATCCAGATAGCCAACTCCATTGCTCTGGGCCTAAGCAGAAACAGAACATCATGGGAGAAGGGTCCAGTAGAGGAAAGCTGCTCAGCTCATACAGGGGTCAGGAAGCAGAGGGACAGACAGGGAAAGGGAGAGAAAGGGGAAGGGGACACAAAGAAGATGCATTCTTCCAGAGCACACCCCCAGTGACCTACCTCCTCCAGCCACACCTCATCTGCCTAAAGTTACAACCCAGTTCATTCAAACCAGAGTAAATTAATTAGGTTACAGCTCTCACAATCCAATAATTTTACCTCCAAACATTTCTACATTAATATAGAAGTTTTGAGGGGACATCTCATATCCAAATCATAACAGGAGCCATATTAAAACAAACACTTTTGCCCCTATTTTCCCATGTGTTCCTCAATATCCATTTCCATGATTCTTAAAGTAGGGCATGTCAAACATTTCAAAGAAAGACAGTGCAATAGCTTTTGACACTTTTAATTTCTACACATCATTATAATTACAGGCAGTTTTGAGGTCATAACTGAGAATCTGTTCAGAGTATCTGTCTTATTATGTTTCCTTTATAATATGATGGTCAAGCGACTAGTAGCATGAGCTTTCTAATCAGACATACCTAGTTTCAAATATTGGTAATGTGACATACTAACAAAATAATTTTACTTAAAATGGCTAACCTCTTTGACTTGCAGCCCACTTCTGTAAAATGGGATAATAACATCTATTTTTTCCCCACAGTTCCTGAGATGATATAGGTATAATGGTAAAACCACTATAAATGTTTACACATAAAATGTTCCAAAACTATTATTTACTTATAATATTTATGATGATAATGATTCTACCTTTAAAAAAAAGCCATCTTTTAAAAAAATCATTTTACATGTCATAAATCATATTTTTTCACTTATTTAAAAATAAAGGTAAGAACTAAATCTGGAATCAGCAAAGAAAATCTGAATTTGTAGTAACCTTAGAATGCATGTGGGTGATGATATCTGCTGCACAGCACAAAGGAGATACAAAGAAAAAATAATGTAGAATGTTTATTTTCAGCTCAGATCAAGATTAAACCCAATATTAGAAGCTTGTTGGGTGGTTTAAAAGGCTGATACAGCATTGGAAAGGGCTGGCTTATGGACAGCACATATCTTCACTCTATATACAGTGAGTATAGCATACATAGACCATGAAAAGGCAGAGAACCACACCACACCACTGCAGGTGTGAGAATCACATGGTTGTACTCATTTATATTTAAAATGGAGCTGAATGATTATACAGGCTTGGATCACTTTCACCATTGCCAGGTTAGGCAGACTTGATCAGGGTACTAGAACATGCAGTTAGTAACAGATCACACCTTTCTAAAGCTTCACAGTTGAAAAGATGATGTACTCTATGACATAATCTTGGATGCATCTGTATTTAATCCTACCATTATCTCTGCCTCCCCCACAAGATATAGGAATATAAATAATTAAAGGTGAATATCATGCTAATTATGTTCTTGCTGATGCGTATCCTGCATAAAAGAACTGAGAAAAATTACACAGGCCATAGAAAAATTTAAGAAGAGAAAGCAGAGTGATACTTCATATTTAGTATCAAAAATTATGGATGTCTGGTGGCAGCTTGTTGGCATTCTGCCACGTACGTGCTAAGGTCACTTGAATGGGGCTAGCTGAGTTGGTAGCAGACAGTAATTGATGTGATGATAGAATTAGTAGGAAATTGGGGAAATTTAAGCTAGGAAGAGCCTCCAAAAATGTATGCTGATGATAAAGCATTTCAGGAGAAGTCAAATCCTGTGATAAGTACAGTGGTACTACTGTTCCTATGTTTCACTCCATAAAAATGATCCTAGAGTACTTTCTAGGCTTCTCTGAAATATCAAAAGCAATCTGTCTTAATTCTTAGAGTGAGTTTCCTTTTTGTTTTTTAACTTTTTGGGAAAAAAGTAATTTTTGAAAACTTAGGAGTTACTGATAAGCAAATTAATATTTTGGATGCATTTTGACTGTATCCTTTTGTTTCTGAATTTACAGAAAAAGAATAATTTTACTTCTATTTTATAGGAATGAATTTGGGGGCGGTGGGCGGCACATAAGCGACTGGTTAAACTACAATAAAAATATTTAGTGTTAAATATGAGTGATTAGTGTTAAAGCAAACAGATAAAGTAAAATATAGCTTGCTTTGCTGATTATGAGCCGAGCCGTGGGCCTGAAATATTTTTAGGATGGAATATGGTATGTTGTTTTGTCTAATCATATTTATAAGAAATCAAAGTATCAGAATGGTAAAATTGTCTCCCCCACCCTGCCCAAGAAAAAAAAAGTCCTATGGTCTGAAAAAGGGCAGAAAACAAAGGTAAAATGGAAATGTTTAAGTTCTGATGGAGTTTTGAATATGATATAAATGCATGTGGGATTGGGAGGCAATCTTAAGCATACTATGATAGAGACTGTGAGAGAAGTATGGAACTTTTGAATAAGCAGTTTTAAAAAAGCCCACCTAGAAGGCATTCCAGTCTCCCTTGGGACTATGGATTACATGTGACCAAGATTAAGTCAATAAAATCTAAACAGAGGCATTACTTGTATTGTGGTGATGTATATGGGGGATCATATGCCATTCTTCCCAGGAGGCATGTCCCTTGGCTCTTCCATTTAGTATTCCTTCCTGCTGCCTGGAGCACAAGCACCATAAGAATCCTAGGAGGTGGCATTAGAATCAAGGCATGTGCAGGTATGTGTGGTGGCAATGACGGAGGAGTCCGACTGCCCCCATGATGTGGGGCTATCATACAGCCCCGGAGCCCTGGATTATCTAGTTTCTAATTTAGTTAACACTTTAGGGATGACACTTGTATCATGTTTAGGCCACCATTCTGATGCACTTTCTTTTACACTTCACTGAAACTCATCCTAGTGTATTTCATTGACAATACTTAATTTTGTTGACTAAATTCCTCTTGTACACCTATTCTCTAGAGGAATTTCAGTTGATTTTCATGTTAATAAGTAAATGATCAAGATTCACATTATCAAAATGAATCGTGTGACCTTTCCTTGTAGAAAAGGAGGAAGAATCATATTGTTTTGCACTAATAAAGACAGAATGAGTCTATATGTAGAAAATTGGTATTCCTCATGAACAGAATACTGTTATGAAAATGAAGTCACTGAAATACCACAAGCCAGATTTTCCAAAGAGTAGGTGGAGATCCTATGATCAGAGTTAAAAATAGATGCAAAATCTAACAAATGTCCTCTGCTAACATCAGAAGCACAGAGCACTTAAATAATTGTATGAATCTGTTGGTATCATCCAACAGTGATTTTTCCATTAATGCCTTTTTTTGAAAATTTAAAGTTATTCCTTCTAATAGGATATAGTAACATTATCTCCAAATATATGAGGACAATATTCCACCAAGATACAAAATGCTTCTGTAAAAAGCAGCTTTATCCTTCACCAACTGGGAAATTCCATAATGATAGTTCAAAGAACTATATTCAGGCCAATTTATGATGTCAATTCAGAAATTTTACTAAATAACTGCTGTGCTGCTTAAAAGAAAAAAAAAGGTATTACCATTTAATGAATACTAATTTCCTTGATTTATTTTCCCCAAAAGTCCTAATTCTAAAATGCATATTTTCTTTGGTTTTTCACTAATCACTGTAAGAGATAATACATAGCGTTTTTCAAATAGAAAATTCTACCCTTTAAATAATAAATAAATAGCCACTTCTATGTCCAAAATATAAACTCTGGTTCTAAATAAGAACTTCCTACATGTCAGAATGTTTTTGGTTTCAAATTAAAACAATAAATAAATAAATAAATACCACGAAAATACCATTTAAAGCATTAAGGATCCAGTTCCTTTTATCTTTCCATATCTTGCCATTCTTGATGTACAAACTTTGACTTCACATTAGCTTCTTTGATTCTTTCAACATGGCTGTACCAATTCTAATATCATAGTCAGAAACAACAGATTGCATTTTCCTGCATTTCATCTTAGGAGCAAGGTAAGAACATTTCCTAGATGTCCTTTGGTACATTTAATTACATGTTTCAGTGGCTAGTATCATAGTATCCAATAAAACTCATCTGCAGACAAGAAGAATGTCTTAGATAAACTGGAAATCAATCCCTGCACCTGAGACCAGCCTCCTGAAAAGCACAGGTTTAGAAGTGGAAGTTTCCACTTTTATTTAAAAGGATGAAGGATAAGGGCTTAAGATGAAAGAGGTGGAGAGGGAAATGGATGTTTCGCAAGCAACCCACCTAGCTGAATTCTCCTTTCAGATCCTGCTGTCCCCTCACCTCGTGGTAACAATCTTCTACTGGTCTCTTATTCTTAGTTTGCATGTGTTCATTTTTTGTTTAATTGCTCCTAGTGTAGTCTCTTTCCCTTCTCAGTCTTTTGGCTTCTTGGTATCATTAGGAAGATACAGTCCTCATCCCCACTCTAGTTTATTCTTACCATTTTTGCTGGCTCAGTCCTACTACAACCCTTTTGTGAATAAATTACTGAAATGTTTGGATGTAGGCAAGGTTGTCAATAAAAGATATTAGTCCTTGTTAAGTTCAAATTTAAGATAAATAACATTGTTTTAATAATATTATGTCCTAAATACTGCATGGGTCATACGTAATTCTAGAAACTTATTCATTATTTACCTGAGATTCAAATTTAAATGATTTAAATTGTTTGTAAAGTCCAGGTATGGGGGAGCTGCCTTTCTCTAAGCAGGTCATGCAGTTACTGGGATTTATTCTCTTGATCTCACTTCCCCATCTTACTCCTGTAAGTCTTTTTAGTTTCATGAACCAATAAACTACTAACACTTCATTTTCTTCTTTTACTGCTTTTTCCCCCCTTTGGATAAAGACAGTGTGATGGGAATTCTTGACACATGAAACTTAACCTTTGTGAATAAGCCCATTTTTGTCCTTCTTGCTGCAGTTATCAACAGGCCTCACAGCCTCCTTTCCCAGCTTTCCTTCCCAGCTTCCTTCTGAGGCTACACAGTCTTTTGGAAGGGACTCCATATTCTGTTTTACCTTTTAACTTACTTTATTTCATTTTAAATTAATGATTTCATTACTAGTAACCCAACATTAGTTTCTTTTGCTCTTTTTTCTTCAACTAAAATCACAAGGTTAATTTTCAGAGACAGAACATTTTTAATTTTAACATTTTACTATTCTATCCTGCTTCTTACCTAAAGTACAGTTCTTCTTATTTATGGCTTCTGTAGGTGAGTTCTACTAAATCAAAGAGGTAATGGAAGGGTAGAAAGAGAGGTCAACATGCCCCATCTACCAGATTACATTCTAGTTATCTTAGACTACTAGAAGTTAAGGTTTTCTAAATAAACTTCACTGCATAGCAGAAAGGCAGGATCCATTTCACAGCTTCTATACTATTTTATGAAAGAAAAAAACATCTTTACCTCAACGTTCCTCAGAAATTCTATATGAACATACCAAAACTTTCTCCAGGTGCATATGGAATAATTAACAAAAATTTAAATAAGTCTCTATATAGGCAAACTATGTGAATATTTTCCATTTGTTATGTTTGTCCTCAGAGGACCTACATACCAGTGACAAGAACTATGGAGTAAGAGGAGTAAGACAGGATGAATGGAGCAAGAGGGACAAAGTGTGGGAGGTACGACTTTGAGTAAATTGTTCAAAACAGTATAGAAAATAGTCACAGATCTTGTAAAGTGAGTCATATGAATATCAAAGTGACATTTGCATTAGATCTATGTCAATTTTATATATATAGTAAATGCTATGGTTTAGATGTAGTTTGTCCCTCAAGGATCCATGCGTTGGAAACTTGGTCCCTAGTGTGGTGGTGAAAGATTGTATAGAAACTTTTAAGAGGTGAGGCCTAGTGGTAAGTCAAAGGAGGTGTGTCCTCAGAAGGGGTTGTGAGAACCCAATCTCTCTGACTTTCTGTATCAGGACACGATCTCCTGCTCCCACACGTGTTCCAACCACTACCAAGGCCCTTGTCATAACAGGGCCAATATAGGTGCTATGCTCTTGAACCTCCCAAACTATGAGCCAATAAGCCTTTTTCTTTTCTTTTCTTTCTTTCTTTCTTTCTTTCTTTCTTTCTTTCTTTCTTTCTTTCTTTCTTTCTTTCTTTCTTTCGAGTAGTCTATATCTGGTATTTTGTTGTAGTAATGTACTGATGAATAAAATGAGTATATTTAGTTTTATATTATAGATCTTTCAGGAAGAGATTGCATGTTATAACACCAGGAAAATCAGAATAGGTTCAGGAATATGGTGAGCACCTTCTACAGTGACCTCACAAAGTTGGCCTATTTTAATCTTAAGATCCTGTGAATATAGTGAGTTGTCATTTCTATGATGAGATTATGTTATTTGGTGGGACTGACTATAAGAGAAGATTATCCAGGTGGGCCTGATTTAGTTTGAGTCATTGTATGAGTGGAGGGCTTCTTCTGGCTCGTGGCAAATAGGAAAGTCAGAAATGTGAACTACAAGAAAAATTTGATGTACCATTGTTGTTTCTGAAACTAGAGAGCCTGTAGGACAAGAGAGAGGCCTCTAATTGTTAACAGTGAAACCCAGTCAACAACCAGCAAAGAAATGGGGATCCAGGGGCTACAAAAATGAGGATGTGAATTCTTCCAACACCCTGAATGATTCTGAAAGAGGATTTCTCCCCCAGAGTTTCCAGATAAGACTTCAACTTCACTAGCACTTTTATTGTGGCCTTGTAATATCCTAAGCATAGAACAAGTTCAGCCACCTTGGACTTCTGACCTATAGAACTAAGGGCTAGTAAATGGGTATTGCTTTAAATCACCATTTTTAGTAATTTATTATGCAGCAATAGAAAAAAATAATACAAGAAGAAATGAACCCTAGATTCTGCTATGAACCAACTGTATGATTTTGGAATCGATATTAAAGCAAAAATAAAAGGTATTTTTCTAAATATATGAAATTCAGCTTTTAATATTTTTATCTGCTAATTCTAACATTTCTGGGTTAGCTTTGACTGATTTTTTTCCCCTCAACACTATGGGTTGCACTTTCCTGCTTCTTTGCATACTTGGTAATTTTTGATTAGAGGTCTGAAATTGTGGATTTTATCTTTTTTGGCTGCTGGATATATTTGTATTCCTATAAACATTCTTGAGCTTTTTCTTGATGCAGTTAAATTACTTAAAAACAGTTTGTTCCTTGGAGATCTTATGCTTAAGATTTATTAGACAGGGTCAGAGTAGCATTAATCTAAAGCCAATTATTCACCATTACTGAGGCAAGAACCCTCTGTCTGCTCTCCAGTGCTGTGTGAATTTTGAGATAGTGCAGTCTGGTCAATGCAAGTAAGTACTATTCCTAACTCCATAGAAACACCAGCCACTGTTACCTCTAATCCTTTCAGGTGACTTTTTCCCAGGCTTTTCACAGTTTTCTCACATGTATGCTTTTGATGAAGGTTCAGCTAACTACTGGTGAGGACCCTCCACAGATTTTCATGGTTCTATTTCTGTGCATTTGTCTTCTCCCATACTCAATCCTATGAACTCTGATCACCTATCTCTCATGACTCTAAACTCAGGCTTCTTAATTCTGGGAATTTGTCTGGTTCCACCTATAATCCCCTTCTCTGAGACTCAGACTGAAAACTCTCAATAAGGTGGGCTAGTGCTGAGGGACACCTCATTTCCCCCCTCATCTCTTAGCATCACCATCATTCATTTCCTGACATCCAGTGTCTTGAAAACTGTTGTTTCATACATTTTATCCATCTCCAGTTGTTTAAAACAGGATGGTAAATCTAGTCTCTGTTTTACTACCTTGGCCAGGCCAAAAGTTCACTTAATTTGGTCTGGCTATAAAAATTTGGTGACTTAGAAACTTTTGGAATCTTTTTTCTTCAGTAACATGACTTAGAATGTTTAATAGCCATTCAGTTTTCCATAAGTTACTCTCAATATGCATTTACTCAGGCTTATAGAAGTTAGGTAGTAATGAACTTTTTAGTAAACCCTGATAATATTCTTATAATAAAAATTATATTTTTGTAAGACATTAAATCTCCTTGAACATGTTTATGCTACATAGAGAAAAGTTAAGGTTGCAGTAGTTAGTAATTCCTCCCCAAGTATATAGTATACATTTTTTTCACCTTTCTTATAAAACATGAACTTCTTTGTTCATTAAAAGCAATCTAATCCAAAAGGCACTGTAAATGTGTTTACAGGAAAAGTATCTTCCAAGAGTAGCAAAACCCCTCACAAAACACCACCAAAAATCCTGCTTGTTACTTAGCATAAATATAGAGGGAGTTCAAAAGATTCAAATCTTAGCAAACATACATATTGCCTTACATTCCAAAAAACTTGGAGCAAAACATATTCTGTGAATTATCACTAAATATGCTTTGCTCTGAGTTTTTTAGGGAATTGGGTTTTGAAAATCACAAAGGATAAAAAATCAGGGTGAAGTTTAAGAAGTCAGGTTATAAAGGTGAAGACAAGAAAAAATTGTATCAGGGTTCATTGTGGGTCATCTTTTAAAACCAACAGGATCAGGATGAAACCACTCACACACACAAAAGAATGATCTGTGGTAAATTTTAAAAAGTGGCACAATAATGATTCATGGTGTAGTGGATCCCATTATATCTAAATTCACCTTTTTAGATTTAAAGGTCATTCGCATTTTTAGTCCAAGAAACAAAAATATTTACATGTTTAATTGAAATAGAGGAATGCCATATTTGCTAAGTTAATATGGATATAGTGGAAATATCTTACCCATGACTATCACCAAAGTCAATAAATACTAAGGTATGAGATTGATCAAATTATGTTTTCTGCATGTACAAATATGGCATAATAAATCCCACTATTATGCATAATTATAATGCATCAAATAAAAAAGTTTTAAAGTTGATAGTTTTTTTTCTTTAAACACCAGAAGGGAAAACCCAAGCATATCATTCTTTTTTATTCACTTGACTTCAATGACAGTAAAGAAACTACAGAAAGAGGACTTCCAGATTCACCTTTGACCTTTGAACTTGGTAAGTACTTTCTTCTTCCTCCTATGGGGGATGGCATCTAGAGGCACTCAGAATGGTCCAGCATTTGACTATCATCATAGGCTTTCCTACAATAAGGCCTCTAACAAAACAAGGTTGTCCCAAAACCCTGGTAATAGAATTGTTTACCTTTATACCAAGATGGCTGGGAAAGCACCAAAATCTACATGTAGTGTGCGCCCAGGAAAACTTTGAGGAGTTTGTGCTGTGAAACCTAAAGTTCTTATGAGATTGTCTAAAATAAAAAACAGGACAGCAGGGACTATGGTGATTTCATGTGTGCTACATGTGTCTGTGACAGAATCAAGTGTGCTTTCCTTATTGAGGAGCATGAAAGTGTTGAAGGCACAAGAAAAGTCAGAAAGGTAAACTGAAAAAAATTAAGCTCCTTTAAAAAACAAAAAAAAATGTAAAAGGCTTAAAGAAGAGAGAAATTCCATGTTCTTGTTGCAGTGATGTCCTTTCTTAGTTGTGAAACTGAAGTGGTGAATATGGTTCACCATATTATGGTGAATATGGTTATCTGTCACTTGTCATTCCATCTCCTTATGTACATTCCAGCAGAAGCTACATTCCTCAATGGGCTTGCAGTTAGAATTCAACATGAAAATCTGGTTACCACACAGATGAACTCAGGTGTGACTTGGAAATCAGAAGTGGTAGTGTGGTTGTAGAGTTACTGTGGAGATGGGCATTTTTGGTAGCAGGATCCTAGCTCTGGTTGCTGAGCCTATGGATGTTGAAAGGAAGATGTGGCAGCAGTAACAGTGGTTTGCCATCCTTGGATAACATCTATGATGGCAGGTTTTTGGAATCAACATGAAGAGAGGTCCCCTTCCCTGGCTTTAGCAGCATTAGCAGCTCATTGGGTGGGCCAATCTGCTATATCATTCTGGGAACTAGTCCTGGAGCACAAGACTAGAGGCTACCTCTCCAATCCTTTAAAAAATTTAATGTTCACCTAATTCTTTATATTAAATGCTTTCATGCTTAAAATAGCTAGTATGGTTTCAATTTCCTGGAACTGAACCTTGACATACACATGGTAAGTTATTTAACATAACTGAGCCTCAGATCCACACCATATAATAAGAGGATTGGACTCTTTAGTGACTTCCAAGATCCTTCCTACTTCTAGAATTCTACTGCTGTGATTCTTTACCTTTGTGGAGTTTGATTAATATATCTATTTTTCTCTCCTAAATCTCTCAAGAACAACTTACAATCTGATCACTAGCTTACTGTTCCATACAACTGTTTTACTAAGACCACATATTAATATACTTTTTAAAAAAATCTATTTCTCCATCAGATATTTTTTATAACTTTATTTATTTATTTTTTATATGGTACTGAGGTTTGAACCCCCTGCCTCATATGTGCTAGGCAAGCACTTTACCACTGAGCCATACAAACCCAGGCTATACTTTTAATACTCAGAAAAAGTACCAAAAGGTATAGAATGTATATAAGGCAAGGATAAGGGTCCACTCATCCATTTAACAAACATCTACTGAGCACCTACTATGTGCCAGGTGCTCTCAAGCAACAATTTTGTTAACTCCTTGCTTGAGCTATTCCAATCATTTGTTTAGATAAAACATTCCATAGGTTCATGTATCTCTGTCTGGTTTGCAATTTAATACACTTCATTCTTAATCTATAGATCTCCCTCTGTACTCCTCTCCATTCAAGGATTCAGTTAGTAGAGCAGTTTCTTTACAGATGCTGGCCTGAGCCAAATCAAGTTTTCTTTTCCCTTGTAAACCCTTTGGTTTTACAAATAATCCCTTGGACTAATCATTCAGTCCTAGAATTTAATGCATTTCATTATCATGAGTTATAGGTCATTTCTACATCAATATTCCAATGTCTTGTCATCATTAAAACATTAATTTATCTCAATATAATGACTTCAACAATATTATTTCACTACTTTCCAGGCAATCAAAACTCTGAAGTCATTTTTACGTTACTTGCCTCATTAGGCCATTACTAAATCTGCTAAGTGTTGAGACACAATATTCTTAGACTTGCCATTCTATCTGAATCTTTGTGTATTATATCATATTTCAGATTTATATATTCTCTTTCTTCTCTTTCCCCATCATTTGTCTTCATCATCTATCCTACATTGGGCTACTTAAATTATCTTCTTTAAGTGTTATTCCTAGAATTTTTGGTAGTGAATATTTTCTGTCTTCATTAAGTCTAAACTTTTTGGCATTGCACAAAAATTTAACTTAAAAATATATCTTCTATTGAATCTTTGTCTTTTTTAACTCAGAAGAGTTAATCTAATCACTTTTCATTATATAGTCTGTTCATTTTTGCCACTGTACTCATTTCATCAGCCCACAAAGTTGTTTGCTTAAATGAAAAAATATCTCAAAAAAGTCTTCAAAGGAAATATTCATTATTCCCTGTTCCAAGAAGCCAGCTTATGTCACCTCTTATCACCTCATCTAACTCCAATCAGCAGTCCCAGAGCGCTTTCATTTAAAGTCTGTACTGCTCCAAAAAGTGTTCAAGGGTGAATTCCTGTGCTGTATTCTTCTTCTTGTTCAAAAGATATCAGAGCAAAAAATAATCACAGTTAATAAAACTCACCATAGCACACATTTTCCTATAAGAAGGCTAAGAGCTAGGTGTTACATAATATTTGTTAGTGCAGTTATACTCATATAAGGGCTTATGATATATGAGAATGCACTTTTATCTGACTCTCCATTATACTGATTCCATGGCCCTACAAATAAGGAAACATAAATAAATGTTCTTGACTGCAGAATACATGCTATTTTTAAAACTCTGATAATTAATAACTTGAATTCATTTCCAAATAAAGAAAAATGTAAAATGTGCTTCAAAAGTAGTCAAGTGAACCTAAAACCCAGTTAAGGTAATCGATAAATGCTTATTAAGCAAATAAATGAGTAATCAATGGTTTGAGTTTGGAGAAATGGATATAAAAATGGATCATAATGTGTCAATGTGGGAAAAAGTGGATGAATAAAACCAAAACAACTTTAGTCAATGAAGTTCTAGCAGTAATGGAAGTGATATTATTGAAGAAAACCTGACGACAACTTATACAACCAAGTGTAGGAACACTCTTATAAACTCCTTGAACTATTCCAAGTTAAATAAATTAACTCTTATAATATGTATACAGACATGCACTATTATATAGGTTAAGCCTCCCTAATCAGAAATTACAAAATCTGAATTGATTGAAAAGTCTGAAAATTTTGGAGCATTTTGGATATTAGATTTTCAGATTAGGGTTTGAAAACATTAGACCAGAAAAGTCTATGCAAATATTCCAAAATTTAAAACACTCTGGTTCCAAGTATTTCATATAAGGGATGCTCAACCTATATCATATTATATTTCATATTTATAAGATCATGTATCTGTGTGCATTCCTACCTGAGTGTATGAGGTTCCAATTGTGCTTTAAATAGGATATCAGTTAACTGAATTCCTCATACACTGCAGGTGGGAATACACACAGGTATATAATCTATGTCTGTCTGTGTATACATCAGTTACTCCTCATTATTCATGAATGCTCTGTAAATTCACCTGCTCATTAAAATTTATTTATAACCCTCAAACCAATACTCAGTGCTTTGAAGGCATCTGAAGACATGCACAGAGTGGCAAACAAGAAAACAACTTAGAAAAGTCGAATTATGATTTTAGGAAGAAATAAACATGTTACTATTTCCTGATGGCATTGTTTATATATAAAATCTGAATTTACAGATCATCTTTATAATTAATAAATGAACTAAAGCAAGATACTGAATACAAAATCAATATAATAAATTGCTTGTATTTTATATATTAGTGGCAAATAATAAAAAATTAAATTTATCAACAATGAGAAAAACAATACTATTTAAAAGAGTATTTAAAAATTCTTTTAAAAAATCTAAGAAAGTTTTGCTAGACTGCTACAATCAAAATTAGAAACGATATCTTTAAGTCAAAATAACTAAGCCACAAAGCTAAAGAAAATACTCACATATGACAAGAAAGTATTCATATCCAGAATGTATAAAATACCCCTAACAAAACATAAGTACAAAAAGGAATTCAAGTTTTTAAAAAATGTTCTTAGATATGTGCTTTACAAAAATCACATTCTAATAGCCAAGAGGTATATAAAAAAATTTCTAAACATGTTTAGAAACCACAGAAAACAAAATCAAAGCCAATAAAACATGTCCATGACTATAATGGCTAAAATTGGAAAATAAAAATTGACAATACCAAACATTAAATGGGCTATGGATCAGCCAGAACTCTCATACACTACAGGTGGGAATGCACACAAGCACACGATCTTTGCAAATCATTTGACATGATATAATAAAACCATATATGTGTGTGTGTATATATATATATATATATATATATATATATACACACACACACACACACACACAAATATATATAAAATCAATGCTATTCCCTATGTAAAAACCAAACAGAAATGGGTATATATGTAAATCTACCATAATACATGTACAAGAATACTCAAAGCTATTTATAATAGCTTAAAAAGGAAAACAGATTGGATGAATAAATTATAGTGATTCTGCATAAAGCAATAAAAAAACAACAAATTCCTACCACATGGAACAACATAGATAGACCTCCTAGATATAATGTTAAGTGGCCAGAAAAAAAAAAGCAAATACTGTATAACCTAATTTATATTATAGATATTAATTTCATGAAGAGGTCAAACTATACTATGTTGGGAGAATTCAGAACAGTGGTTTCCTTTGGTTAGTAGATGGTACTCGGTAGCATGATGGAAAAATTCTATAATTTAACATGCATGATTATTATATTTATAAAACTTATTGGGCTATGAATTTAAGATGGGAACTTTCCCCAAGTCTACTGTAGATCAAGACAAAATTACAAAAATAAAAAAAGATTTAAATATATATCTATTATCTCATATGCTAATGCCTTCGTTAGACACATGAGCATAGACATATGAAACTCTGTAGGACATCATAAACCTCCCATAAAGACAATATGTATCAATCTAAATGGAGGGAAAATGATTTATAGAGCCTCCTACAAGAGTGCTGTCCTTCCTCCCAAAACAGTGATTTGATAACAAAAACACTATAAATCAATCCAGAAAATTTACCTCCTAAGGGGTGGAATGTCTGGTTTATGTAAGCCTCACTAGCATACACGGAACATGTGCCAGATTTTTGCCAAAGATGCCTATGAGATCATTCTTCAAAAGGCCTCCCCTCCACACTCTTGACATGATATAAACTACTTTGGTATTTATGTATGCTAGATGCTCCTTTAGTGTACTTTATAGGTTTTTAAATAAAACCAGCTGTCATTCTAGCTAACAAGGAGAGGGGGAAAAAACATAACACAAAAGAAATAGTTTCTGTACAACATATTCATGTGCATAAGACTTGCTTAATTTTTAGGGTCTACACCCAGACAGCTTATTACCCTAAGTGTGATGTGCAGTCTTAGAATATGCATCTCCAGAAGCACTCCAGAAGATCTTAAAACAGTTGTTTTGTGTTGTACTTTCACAGTATACTGCTCTGTACTATAGCATAAACTATTCCATTTCATTTGATCTGCTTGTTTTAAACTGATGGGTTCATTCTTTGATCTTAATTAGCTTTTGTGATAGAACATAAAACAATAAACAATGAATTATTCACCTTCTTATCCTTCAAAATCACTATAAAATGTTATCTTCTATTTAGGCTATTTCTCTCAATTGCATCAGTACTGCAGCATTAACTTAGTAAATAATCTAGAGAGAGTAACTTAAGCAATATCCTTTCGTATTAGTGAAGAGTCATCATGTGGATAAAATTATGCCTTACCAGGTAATCTCAATTGAAGAGAAGTCTCTCACATCTGGATAGGAAACATCTAAGTCAGTTAACATCATATTCCATTGGTATGTATAATTAATACGTGTTCACGTAAGACATTTTTAAAAAAAACCTCAGTAAGTTATCACTCGATATGTAATAGCAAGACAAAAACAAACAAAAACCCATCAAGGTCAAATTAATTCAATAGTTGTAGGTCAGTGAGTATTATTAAAACATAAGTGAAAGATTACAAAGTCCTAAAGTGAACTTATCTATGTGAAAGGCAGAGAGTACCCATTTAGTTTTTAAAATTTTGTTGCATAGTAAAAAAAATCCAAACACAGATAGTGTACAAGGATCTGTTATGTAATAAACACATAACTCTAAATAGTAGGGAGAGAATATACTATTCCATAAGCAGTTCTGGAGTAATAGATTATTAATGGAAAATTTATGTAGAATCCTCTCAACCAGACATTACAATAAAACACACCTATATAAAAACCTAAATATAAAACAAACAAACAAAAAAATGAAGCCAGTGTAGAACTAGAAGTAGAAAATATTCAAAACCTTGAGGTTGGAAGTTTTTCAAAGCATAGATATGTAGCAATCTGTAAGTAGGTAGAAACTTCCCTGCAGTAATTAATTCAGTGAAAGTTTGCTAGGTAAAGATAATGGTGATGAGCAACTCAAAGAAAAAATATCTCAAAAAATCTGTAACAAATTAAAATGATGGCTATGTTTTTAGTATCTGAGAAACAATTCTTTTACATAAGATGAATTTGGCTACCATAATAAAATATGAACAGAGACCTGAAAAGTCAAGGAACCTAGGAGTCATTAAGTCTACTGTGATGAATAAATAAATACAGGAGCCAATAAATATAAAAAAGTCCAAATTCAAAACATGTGAATGTCTGCATTCACGCGTACAGAGAAAAGATATCTGAAGGGTATATACTAAAAGGATTTTTATTCTTTTACTTTTATTTTTCCAAAGATGTTAAGATCATTACAATAGCTAGAAAAAGAAAAACTCTGCAAAATAAAGTAATAAGAAAAAAAGTAGAATTATGTGAAACTTCTCAAGAATAATTATTTAATATATAAAAGAATATATAGGACCTCCAGGAAGCTTTTATTTTTAATAAGGCATTTTATAAGCACATCTATCTTCTATTTTAACTGTATTATAAGTTTGTTTTGTCCCCTTTTAATTCTACAAAATTGTTGAGAAATTGACCATGTTTCATTCCCATTTGCATCCACAGTGCCTGTATAATATCGTGCCCTGCATATGAGGAGATCTTCAATAAATGATGACTGAAGAGTTTATACTTGCAATAGTAAAGAAACTGAGGAAATATTACCTTCTATCATAGGTGTTAGAGTCTGTAAACAAGTCTGGATGGCGCCTGGCATTTTGCCAGGGGAATGTTAGAGTCTGTAAACAAGTCTGGATGGCGCCTGGCAAAATGCCAAAGGGAGTGGTTTGTGAAGTAAAGCCAGTGAGCCATTAAGTGTGGAGATTTCTTATTGGTTGACTGATGTATCTAGTTTATGCTAATTAAGATAAGCTGTGTGAAATGTATAAATACTGCTCCTGTCCTACAATAAACGGCTTCCACTCCTGCTGTATCAATGTACACAAGTTGTTCGTCACCCCCCACCCCTGTTATTCTGCCGCAGCCATACTGCAGCAGATGGTGGCCTGTTACAGGGAGCCCCGGGACACTCGGGGGTAAGTAACGAAAAAAAGCTGCCCATCCATAGATAGGACGGGAGCAATCTGCTCGTCCCTAGGCAGACAGGGCAAGAGGAAAAATGACCATTTCAAGAAAATGGAGAAGATTGACACAGTATGTTTGTGTCTTGTTTTGTCTCAGTGTATTGTATTGTCTTTGTGAGGAAAATATGGAAGGGGTGTTAAGTAAATTACTAAGGGAAGAGGCATCCCAGTGGAACCAAGAATAGTTAGGGCATGTGTTGATGGAAGCCCTGGAACTCTAGTCAGAAAGAAGAAAGTTCAAAAGAAGAAAGATTATCAGGAAAAAAGTCCCACCAAAAGGCTATTACTAAATATTTTTTGTTACCGGAGGGTGCATGAATCTGCGCTAAGGCGGCTGCTGAGTGTGCAAGCCAGTCACAGCGCAGCAAGGATTTTCCAAGAGGCGGCGGCGACTGGCCCTTCCCTGCCTCCTGGCCAGGGAGCTGGCTCTTCCACTGCCAGGAGCCCAAATCTAGACCTGACCTGGAGGCACAGTCTCACAGGCTCTTGCTCCCTGTGCCCAGTAGCAGTTTGAGACCGGGACTCTCCCCAGGGCCATCTGGGGCTGCCCGGGACACTATAGCCTGCAGAAGACGGCCCTGCGTCCCTGAAGTTTGATCATTTCCAAGGCCAGTAGCAACAATGGTTCTCCCACACCTGGAAGCTAATGAGTAATGAGCACTATTAAGGCTTATTTCAAATGTAAAAAACCTTGAGATAATGTACTAAATTTTCCAGAAGTTTGTTTTCTTAGTGCCTGCTGGAATACTACAGGATTTTCTTTTTTTTTTTTTTTTTGAATTTTAATATTTATTTTTTAGTTATCGGCGGACACAACATCTTTGTCTGTATGTGGTGCTGAGGATGGAACCTGGGCCGCACACATGCCAGGCGAACTCACTACCGCTTGAGCCATATCCCCAGCCCTACAGGATTTTCTTTAACATCATTGCTGGAGTTCCTGCCTTTGTCCCAGTGCCGGTGAAAACGAGGGTGGAAGAATTTCCAGTGTTGCTGAAAACCGGACGAGACTTCGGCTGAGAACCAGACGAGACTTTGGATCAACCTAGCTGCCTACAGGACTTACCTGGACTATGATTTAAGCTAGCTGCCTGCAGAACTTATCTGGACTGTGATTTACCTGGACTGTGAGTTAATCTATTTGAGACACTGCTTTACTTGGACTGAGACAACAAACTGTAATCTACAACAAATTGTAACTCGGTATCTTTGCTAACGGTGTCATTGCTGGTATAATTTTTCCAAGGGCTTCTTGCATGGAGCCATCAATTGGCTTGGTATTGTGACATTTTGTATCTTCCCCTTCTGCTTGTAGCAGATTATTTGTGGTGTTTATGTAAAAACCACTATGGTCGTTATTTAAATTAAACAAAAGGGGGAAATGTTAGAGTCTGTAAACAAGTCTGGATGGCGCCTGGCATTTTGCCAGGGGAATGTTAGAGTCTGTAAACAAGTCTGGATGGCGCCTGGCAAAATGCCAGAGGGAGTGGTTTGTGAAGTAAAGCCAGTGAGCCATTAAGTGTGGAGATTTCTTATTGGTTGATATGTATCTAGTTTGTGCTAATTAAGATAAGCTGTGTGAAATGTATAAATACTGCTCCTGTCCTACAATAAACGGCTTCCACTCCTGCTGTATCAATCTATGCAAGTTGCTCGTCACCCTCCCGGTTATTTTGCCCAGCCAGCCGGGCTGCGGCACATAGGAATAAAACTGTGTCAATAACTAATATCTACCAGATATGGCCCTGTAATAACATAAAGGTACATGCAGTTGTGTGGTTGTGAGCACGAAGGTTATCAGCTGGAGAAGTGAACAGACATTTCTAGAACAGATGGCAAACCACTCACATTGAATTCTAGCTTGTTGGTTTTCTGGTAAATATTTTACTCATACTTGATAACCTCTTACCGGAAGCCTTCCCCACACTTCCACACCACAATGTCTTTTACATTTTCCACGGGTTTATTATGTAATAGAGCTGTGTTATAGTATGATTTGTGACCATTTTCTCTGGCTACACTGGGTGTTCTCTGAAGGAAAGGAATATGCATTACACATCAGGACCACCACATTCAGTACTGAAAGTTGTGCACTGCAGAGGAATGCCCTGTCAAGGAGATAATGTAGGCATTAAGATATCACTGCGGGGGGGCTGGGGTTGTGGCTCAGTGGGATAGCACTCACCTCTCAAGTGTGAGACCCTGGGTTCGATCCTTAGCACCACATAAAAATAAATTTAAAATAAATAAATAAATAAAGATATTGTGCCCATGTATAACTAAAAAAAATATTTTTAAAAAGATATCACTGTGGTATATTTATAACATCAATTTTATGAAGTATGACAATAAAGTATCTTGAAAAGGGAGTTATTTTTTTCTAATATGCAAAGTTGGAAATTGGAATATTGGCTTTATCTCTCATCTTGACACGTTGGGAAATAAAAATTCAACATGGCAGGCAATACAGATGAAATGTGATAACATTAAAGATTCATTTAATAATAAATATTCATGAATTTTATGGTTTGAGAACATATAAAGCAAATTATCTTCAAAGAGAAATTTTAAGTTCTACCATTACACTACAATGCTCATGAAAACTAGAGATAAGGGATACTGGGTCCAGAACCTTGCTCTGTCTCACATAGAATACATCATATTTAAGTTTTGAAAAAGACTGTTTTAGAATTTCCACATCATGCAGTCAAGTAACTAATTGTTACAACTCATATTTCCATAAATTTGACAAATTCCTTTTAACCCACCAAAGCATTCTTCTAGTGCCACATAATAGAATAATTTTTACCTTCTAAATTACAACATGTTTAGTTAGTTTATAGCTTAATCTTAGGTGTTTGTCATTTTTTAAGAGAGTTTCACTTCCATTAGTATCAGTAATGATTTTGTCAAAACTGATGAAGAGATTATGCCATATTATCTCATATATATATATGTGTGTGTGTGTGTGTGTGTGTGTGTGTATATATATATGATAGTATATATATATATATATATATAAAATCCCTGTACTTATTCTTTCCCAGGGCTTAGAGGAGACTAAGAATAAATTAAAAACTATAGTAACACAATATACAAGAAATGTTTTAAAGACCGCTAGTTGGGAATCGAACAAGTGTTATAACTGTTTAAAATGATCAGTGGGTTATTTATATGTAGCTGCTTTGGTGTTTTTAACTCTTAGGATATTTATACATAGTATAATTGAAAAATAGAAATCCTTACGTATATTGCAATATATTTAGTATCACTAAAATACAGGAGAAACACAGATACACATAAAGGTTTATTTCAAAATAATTTTGTTAAATATTAAAAATGCTAAAACAAATATTGCGATATTTGTGTATATTATATAGCCAAGTTTACATTTACTATTGTATAATTTAATACACTTCAGAAATTTTATTAAAATAAATTTGCATCTATACTTAAGCTTTCATAAAAGGGAAAACTAAGGCTATGGGATCATAAACTATTTTGAGTTCAATGTGATTCTCTAAGCTATTTTTTCTTGAAGTCAGTTGCTTCACTTCAGGCATGGAGGAAACTTGAATTCATAGGAACAACAGAGTTGGTGCAACACCATTTCTGATAATATATCTTGGAATAAAGAGTTACTAAAGGTAAACTTTGAAAAAGAAGAAACCAATAGTTCCAATACAAATATCTACGAATCAACAAGTCCAGATTTGATCTCAAATAGATACCTTTCCGAGGTCTAAACATGACTCAAGATTTCCTGTTCCATTTAAATGTTGTGATGCTTAAAAAAAATGTATTTTGAAAAATAAAGACATCCTGAAGAAACAAGCTGAATATGAAGACCTTGCCATGAGGCTGGTCTGAGGTCCCACCAAAAGAAAGCAACTAAAATGCTTAAATGACTAGAGTGATTGATATGAAAATGGCTTTGAAACAAGCCCAGACACTCGTGTTTTAATTCTGACCCTCTAGCTTGCAAAATAACATTTAGGCCGGAAAGAACATAACGTTTACTGAATTCTGAAATGAACCAGACATCGTGTATAGTTTATAAAGTGAACTCTTTAAATACTATTTCTATTAACACATATTAATTGTATATATTAAGAGGATTCACTGTGATTTTCCAGACATGCATACAGCATGAATTGATCATAACCCTCCATCCTTCTTCCACCTTAACACACTCACTCTTTTTGTTTCCACATGAGAAAACATGATACTTGTCTTTCTGTGTGTGGTATTTCATTTTAAAAATATTCTTCAGTTTCATCCATTTTGCTGCAAATGGCCTGATTTCATTCTTCTTTACGGCTGAATAATACTCGTGTGTGTGTGTGTGTGTGTGTGTGTGTGTGTGTGTGTTTTCTTTACCCATTCATCTGTTGATGGACACCTAAACTGATTTTATATTTTAGCTATTGTGTATAATGCTGCAATGAACACAGACATAAAGGAATCTCTTACATATTGCTTCAATTCCTCTGGATACATACTTTAGAATGTCACTATGACAAAGATATTAATTACCTCACTATACAGACTAAATCACTGAAGATAATGAATTAAGTTCACTCTACACAGCAGAACAATGCTCCTATAGCAACAAAAAATAAAAATAACTAAGATATAAAAGCCCTCCAACCCTTGCCCCCCCACCCTCAGGAAAAAAAAATGAAGATACTAGAAAGGTATTGAAGTAATCAATATTCAAAGGAAAAAAAATAAACTGTACAGAATAAAGTGACAAACCCAGTTTTCTCCTTGGGATATATGCTGATTCTTATGAATGCAAAGGGCAGACATCAAGAATATATGAAGACAGACATTGCTGAGTCAGAGAAGCCATTTAAGTTTATGAATGGGGATGAAGAGACAAAAATTTAAGTTCATGAGTTCCCAGGAAGTGAGGACTCAAGGGTTAAAGTTATGGTGAGAAGACAGTTTCTGAGAAAGGAGCTAAATGTTTTAGATTCATCCTTGAGGAACTTAAAAAAAAAGGCAAGGTAAGTTGTTAATATCTAAGTAAAAAATTGTTAAGTTGTAGAATAAAGTTTTGGACTTCCTCATAAACACAGAAGTTCAGAACCAGCCAAATGAGTAGGACTTCTATAAACTCTCCGAATGCTATAGTTGCAACTCCGGATCATTGTATGCAGGAATAAAAAATAGTCAAGAAATAGAGAGCTATGAAAATTACAAACATCAGGTCACCTCAGTACCTACCTGGATTAAGGTGACCTTCCTTTTTGTTCACATCTTTAGAGGAATATCACATCATCCTGTGCCTCTTCCTATATAATGTTTATCATTAAATAAAAATTAACAGACTAACAAAAAAGACCCAAAAGAAAACAGACAATAGAAAACAATTGCTGAAAAAAATTAGTGATATATTTAAGAAAACAGTTTACAAAATGGAAAATTTCATCAGAAAGCTAAAGCTATCAAGATTTAAACGGAAAAAGTGGAAATGAAAATGAAATACTTAAAATGGAGAGCTAACTTGAAAGGTTTAATTGCCAATTAGGAGAAGAGACATTTAAACAATGTAGGAAATAAACAGATTGAAGCACAAAGAAAAAAAAGGAGGGATATGAAAATGTAAAAAATTTTAAAAACTATGGGACACCATGAAAATATATAACATATCTTCACATTCATACATACACACATATACACACATATAATCCCATGAGGGAGGAATATAAATGAGTTAGAATTTTCCAAAGATGACATTAAGGCATAGATTTAGAAAGCACTATAAAATTCAAGGAAGAAAAACAGAAAACCATACCTAAGTAGTGAAATCCAAGGACAAAGGAAAACGCTTAGAATTAGTCATAGAGAAAACAAAACATTATTTTAAAGGGAATAATATAACTAACCAGTTGACTTCATCAAAGAAGTCAAAAGACAATGGAATTACATTTTTAACATGCTGAAAGAAAGTTTTCTACTAAAATACCTTCTAAAGATGAAGAGAAAAATGAATGCATTCTCAAACAAGTAAAACTCAAACAAATAAGTATAAAAACCCACCACAAAGCCCAAAGCCAAAGATATACCAAAGGCAGTTCTTCAAAACAAAAAGGAAGAAATGATAACTGATGAACGCTTGAATACACAGAAAATAATGAAGAGCACTGGCATAGATGATTATATAAAAATGGATCTTGAAAATATGTGAAAAATTAAAACAGAAATGTTGGTAGAGAGTAGTGACTTGAAATAAAATGACCCATATTTCTGGAATTGTCCTAGGACATGTATTAGTCAATTTTCTATCACTGTGACAAATACCTTGGTTAATCAATTTAAAGAGAAAAGGTTTATTTTGGCTTATGGTTTCAGAGAGCCCCAGGGCTTTGGGCCTGTCATGGCACAGTGTACCATGGCGCAGGAATATATGGTGAAGGAGGAGTTATGTGCATCTCATACTACCCAGAAAGTAAAGCAAGAGAGAGAAAGAAAATAATACTCCATGTCCCTATCAAGGGCACAACCCCAGTGACCTAACTTCCTTTCACTAGGCCCCTGTCCTTAAGGTTCTACCATCTCCCAATCAAAACACAGACTGGGACTAAGTCTTCAAAAGATAGGCCTTTGAGGGACATTCACGATCCACATCATACTATTGTGGCAAAAATATATATATATATATATATATTGGATTATAATAAGCAAAATATGAATGCTGTAATTTTTGGACAAAAACTAAAAGAATATTTTTGTAAGTAGATAATCAAAGATAAGTATAGAACAGTAAAAAAAATTGAGTAGTTCAAAAGAAAGTAGAAAAAAGATAAAATGATACAAATAGGAAAAGAACAATCAGGTAGATAGATACAATCCTAAACATAATAGTATTTGTTGTGGGTGGAAGCATATCCCCCCAAAGATATGTTTAAGTCCTAAACCACAGCACCTGTGAATGTAACCATTTTTGGAAATACAAGTCAAAATGATGTCATGATGGGTTTCAGTAGGCCCTAATTCAATGATCAGTATCCTCATAAAAGAAACATTTAGATATAGACACTATGTGAAGACAAAACAGAGAATGCAGTGATATGCCTATAAGCCAAGGAATGCTAAGGACCACTGGCAACTACCCCCAGCTAGGGAAGAGGTATGGATGAGATTTTCCCCCAGATCTCCTGAGGGAACTCACCTGCCCGCCCCTGGATTTCATTCAGCTAGCTCACAGATGAAGAGAGAACAAATTCCTGATGTCTTTAGGCCTGAAGTTTGTGGTATTATTATAGTAACCACAAGAAACTGATCTGATTACATTAAATTGAAACTGATTATATATTGGAATTTAAAAAAGGATTGTCATGCTGCATAAGTAAAATAAAAAAACAGCCATATACTGCTTACAAGAGATACTCCTTGCAGAAAAGTTTAAAAGGAAGATAAAGACACACCAACCAAACATTATAAAAAAATAAAGCAGAGATAGCTATACTAATATCAGATAAGATAGATGTTAAAACGAGAAGCATTGCTTTTAAAAAGGGGACATTAATATAAGACTGAAAAAAATCTCATTATACTAAAATGATTCAGTGATTCTAAAGTTACATAAAACTAATTATGTAATTTTACAATATGTGAAGCAAAAATTGATAGAATTAAAACGAGAAAATAATCACAGTGGGAGATTTTAATACTAAAGAACAAATAGACTTTAAAAATCAGTACATGTCTGGAAGATACAAACACCACAATTAACAAATTTCATTTAGTAACAAACACTATGTATGAAATAATGACAGAACTTGAATTCTTTTCAAGTGATCATGGAACACTTGTCTATTACTGGACCAGAACATTTTATGCTGGGCTGTAAAGCAAGTCTGAACAAATTTCAGAGAACTGAAATCATTCCATTTTCTCCCATCACAATGGAAATAAACAAAAAGAAAAAATAAATAAAAAGGACATTTAGCAAACCTTCATACACGGAAATTAAGCAATACAGTCATAAACTATGTGTCAAAGAAGACATCACAAGGGAAATTAGAAATATTTTGAAATGAGGAAATATTAGAATTTGCAGGGCATATTAGAATAAGCTGTACTTAGCAAATTTATAGCCTCAAATACCTAATTTGGGAAAGAGAAAAGGGTAAATATCAACATCACATATATTCACCTCAAGTAAAGAAAAATTTCCCATTAAACTAAATGAAATAACAGAAGAGCAGAAATACAAACATCTGTATAATAGAAAAAAATCGACATAGCCAAAAAAATCAAATCTGTAGAGTGATATGTTAGAGTTCTCCAAACACTAATCAGAGAAAAGTACAAATTAGCAATATAATAAATTAAAAAGAGAATATTGCTACAAATTTGTAAAAATAAGGATATCATAAAAAACTTCACACCAAATTTTTTAAATTCAAAAGTTTACTTACTAAAAGTGATATAAAACTCAGAAAATATGAATTATATCATGTATATTAAGGCAATCAGATTTATAATAAAAAATATTTCCAGATATTTATACTAGTCTATGGGCAACTACGAAAATTAGTAATTGAGTGTAGCATGGAAGATAGAACTTTTTTCTATGTCAGAAACAATATTTTTTGAAAGACATAATTGAAGTAACCTCAGAAACAACAGATAACAATCAATATATCTAACAAGACTTATGCAATACATTTTACACTAAAAATTACAAACCATTATTGAGAGAAAATTAGGCTTAAATAAATAGAACCATAAACTATGTTCATAGTTTAGAATCCTCATTATTAGAAAGATGCAAATTCTCCTCAAGTGGATTTATAGATTGAACACAATCCCAATCAAAATCTCAGTGTCTTTTGTAGAAGACAGAATGGTAATTTAAAAGAATTACACAGAAATACCAAAGGTCCAAGATAGCCATAGCAAATGTTTAGAATATAATGAATTCAAAAAATTGACACCCCTACATATCAAAATCTCTCTAAAGTTAAAATAGCATGACACTGATGTAAAGACTAACAAGGAGGCCAATGAAAGATCATCAGTCTGGAAGACACCCACACACATGTGGTCACCTCACATACCCAGTGACATTGCTGGGCATGGGAAAAGTGGCCTTTACAGTAGATGCTACTGGTCCATCCAGATATCCCATGTAGAGGAAATGTGAACCTTTAGGAACCCTTTACATCAAACACACAAATCAATTGTAGGTGGTTTATAAATCTGACATGAAAAATAGGAAAACCTTTAAGCGAAAACATGGACAATCTTCACAACTTGGGATAGGCAAAAAATTTTAAAAGGCTATGAAAAGTGTTAACTATTGTAAAATCTTGAAAATTCCATTATAACATCTGTTTATCTGGAGACATTGAGAAAGCAAAAGGTAAGCTATGATGTGAGAAAAGATATTTATTTATAATACACATCTTTGAAATAAACCACTCATAAGTGGATTAAGAACTCCTGTCCCACAAGTCAATAACAAAAACACAATGTTCTAATAACAGAATGGATGAAGGACTTGAACAAGCAATTCACTGAAGTAGATACCAAGAAACAGTAAGATGCTCCATTTCAACCCTCATTGAGGAACTGCTAAGGAAAACAACACTATCACTACAAATCTCCCAAATGGCTAAAATCAAATAACAACAACAGAACAGAATGTTGATAAGGATGTGTAGCAACTAAATCCTTTGAAAGCTTTTTTGTAATAGTGTATTTTGATAAAGTTACTCTGAAAACTAGAAATATCCATTAGAGCAAATATTTGACATTTCATTCCTAGTTACATACTCAACAAAAATGTAACTTATGCACTCTAAAAATATGTATAAGTATTTTCATAGCAGTCCTATTTGTAAAAGCCCAAATGGAAACAACCCGCCCATTAACAATAAAAAGGATAAGGAAACTGGTATATTCATGCAATGGATTATTATTATTCAGCCACAGGATAAATGAACAACACTTACACGCATGGATGAACTTTACAAAGATAACTTCGAGTGAAAGAAGACAGAGACAAAATACTGTGTACTATATGATTTCATTTATTTAAAGTTCAAAATCAGCCAAAACTTATTTATCGTATTTTAAGTGAAAATAGTGGTAAAGGAAGTATGTTGATACTCTAGGTCTTGATCAGGGAGCCAACACCCTAGAAAAGTATAAAGTGATACACAGACAAGTGATTCTCTCCCCTGCCAAATGAGTAATACACTAGAATAAGTATATTGCCCAGGCAGGATGTGATAAAAAAAAAAAATCTAAAAACACTTTCAAACTTATGGTTATTTTAGCAAAATAAATAAAAAGCATAAACTTTCTAAGTTGTTCTATAATGTGTTTTTCATTGTAACAATGTTAAAACATGTTTTTATTTGATTAAAAAACTGAGTGGCATCTTATTTGTTGTACTGAATGTTTGAAAACAGTTCCCCCTTTTGCTGGTAGAGAATTCCCTATTATTATCTTCTTGCCATGCTTTGAATCATCCAAGCCAAGAGTTGTTTTTAGCATTAAGCGGTGAACTCAGAAGCAAAGAAAACCAGTCACAAGGGATTATCTCCTCAGGACTGTAGCAGAGTTATTACACATGTAGATTATTAAAAAACTGAATAATTTCATGTGGCAAAAGGAAGAAGAGTTATAAATAGAAGAAAGTAAAAGATGTCACTAATTATTAACTAGGCAATACGAAAATAAACATTTCTATAAATAGACTTTTATACTTTTTCCTTACACTAAATTTTCTTCCACTTCTGTTTCTTCCATCCTGTCCACATTGGTGGATTATTTATTGCTATTTCAGTTATATGTTTCAAGAGAATGAGGTGACTGATTATATTTTTGCATAGTTTCTTGGTTTAAAATGCTGTGAAAGGAATTTATTTTAAAATGTGGAACTTGTTACTATGACATAAAAAAAATGACAACAGAGAAGGAGAGTAAAGAAATACTCTCTGGACACTTTTAATTCTAATGATCACAATCATTCAAAACCTCTTGCTGTTGATAATGAGTGGTTACTACCTTTGAAAAAAGGTAAGCATTTCTCTTAGCCACTACCAAAGCTTTGTTGTTTGGGTTCCTCGTTATTCCCTTAGGAAATGCCTCCCTATCTCACAAGTGATACATGAAAGGAGGTCACTGTTTATGGTCTTAGTTCTGAGCTGCTAGCCCTGAAATGTTTCCTCCCACTATATTTCTTCTTGATCTCGCTCCTCCTGGCTACCTATTTTATTACCAATTCCTCCATTCCATTTCTAGCATTATCTCACCCTTCAGACTTTATGCAAGTTGCTGTCTCCCTTCTCCACAACTATGACTCAGTAAACCAGCCCCTGGCAACCCTGACTAAAGAGACTCTATTTCATTCCTGTGAGGCAGCAAATTGGCCCAGTAATCATGATTTCTTCCACAAAGAATGACCCCCAGGCAGCCAATGCACTTCTGGGGGTTTAGTCCATTCGATTCCACAATATTTCCTGAGTGCCTACTATGTGCCCTGCACCCTGCCAGGTGCTGGAAAGAAAATGATGAGTAAAACAGAGGCTCCTGGCCCTTCAAGAGCTTAATGGAAAAGACAGAGTTTAAATGAGTAGCTGCACAGATATATAACTACAAACTGTGACAAGTGCTGGGAAGGGAAAGTCCTTGGTCCTCTGAGGGCACAAGATGCTTGGCCTGACCTAGTTTGCAGGGTCAGGAAAGACTTCCAAGGAAGTGACATTCAGCCAAGATCTGAAGAATGATCACCAGGCAGAAGCCACACTGGGCAGGACTTACACAGCAGGATAAAGATTTGTGCCCATAAAAGGGGAGGTCCTTTCTACTGGAAAATTATTAACCAAAGGGAAGAGGATGGGGAAAACACTGAAATTCTGATAGCAGGAACAAAATAAAAATTAATTCCAGTGCAAGAATTGTTTCTCTTTCAAAAAGAAAAACAATCACTCATATCTTGCATTTTGCCAACAGTCTTTCTTACACCTTCAAAAAGAGAAGCTGAAAAAAGGACGGAGAATATGATCAGAGCATATGTGCTTACATTCTATGTGGGGAAAAATACAAATGCCACATAAGGAAGAGAAAAAAAATGACAGAAGAATTTATGGAGAAGAAGAAGGGTTCAGAGAAATGTCCTAAAACACACAGGAAGAGAGAAGCAGTAGAATCAGGAGGCAAGTTTAGGATGAATATCAAAATAGGACCACAGGACCATCAGGTATTATCTATTTGAACTCAAATTTCTCAAATATACATGATCAGATATAGCATAGTTCACAGATGATACATAGTGGGAAATATAAGAAAAACATCCAGAAGTAGTTTTAGTTTGGCCATTATACTATAATACCATAGCTATGATGATTTACAAGCCACAGAAATGCTCATACTTCTGAAGGCTGGGCAGTCCAGGATCAAGACCTGTAGGCTCAGCCTCTGGTGATGGCTTTGCTAATGGATGATACCTGCACATGGCAGAAGGGCACCATAGCTCTTTGGGCCTCTTATAAGGGCACTAGTCCCATTCATTAATTTGAAGCCTTCTTGACCTAATCAGATTCCAAAAACCCTATCTGCAAATACTGTCACTTTGGTGATTAAATTCAACATATGAATGGTGACGGGGCATAAACATTTTAACCACAGCAAGTCCACATAGGAAGTTAGAAATATTTCATTCACAATGTCACATGAAGAAGAATATAGCAGTTATTTTTCTTTTATCTCTCCTTTATATTTAAACTGGACTCCTGTGACTTTCAGATATTCTTAAAATTCATCTTTGACATTAACCCAGACACAGACTATTTACAATTGTTCCAAATCAGCATGGAAATTGAATAAATACCCAGTGGAGACAAAGGTAAGATGGAAAGGCCAGGAACTTGAGTCCTAACTGAAAGGCACAGAAGGTCTGATCTCTGAATCTCAAAACTGGCAAATTTCAAACATGAGAGCGCAAGGGCTACAGATGTAGCTCAGTAGTAGAGTACTTACCCAGCATGTGTAAGGCCCTGGGTTTGATTCTCAGCAAATCAACAACAAAGTTACAAATACATTTTGTATTTGTATTACCTGCAGAGCTTATTAAAAACTAGACTGCATTGTCCCAACCCCAGAGTTAACATGGTGTTTGTAGATATTAAAATACTGAAATGCTTCCACACCAGTTGGTAAATAGTTGCTGTCCAAGCCATGTCCTCAAAAGGCATTAAAAGGGACAAGTACCACCCTGCTTCAGCACCTAAGGGTCTCTTTGCCCTTAGATAGGAGAGAGGATAGAACTGTTGCAGATATCTGCCCAAAGCACTGTTAAAACCAGCCTCGAAAGTCAGTTTAGAAAGGTCTACTCAGAGAGCTAAAGGAGAAAGCACATAGTGGTCACAGCATGAGGGCTTACATCTGTCTCTCTATTCTAGCATTTTTTAAAGCTGCATAAACTTTCCTTCGGCTGAAAGCATTCCAAGGTGCCATTGAGCATGACACAGCTCCACTGCTAAGAGCTCTGCCACCTTGAGTTGCTTAGGTGCACAGTCTTTATGTTCTCTGTGGCCTATGATAATGTCAAGCACTAGACAGAGGCAAGGAACTCATGGAGCTGAGTCAGTGCTGTCCCTTGTGCTCAGAGAAAGGATATTTTTCTCTATCATTTCAGCTTCTTAACCCCCAGACTAGTCAACAATAGAAAACTTGGAAAAACTAGGGAGTACATGAGCACTCTGAATTTCATTAAATGTTCATCCCTGAATGAGGTACTTCAAACTGAGCTCATTCTTTCTGCATGCTCTTAGTAACAGCCAGGTGAAGAAAGTATGCCTAAGAGTTATGAGAAAACATCCCAACGAAATGCTTTCTGGAAAGACACTCTGCCTTGAATGAAGCAGCCAATGTATGAATGATAACACCTCAAATGATGAAAGTCCACCCCACGTGAAAAACAACTGTTGCTTACTAAAATTCCTTCATTGGCTTCTATATAAAATGGTCATGCTCCTTGCATCTACCCAAACAGTAACTATGGAGTCCTGGGCACAATGACTGATGCATTTAGTAACCATAACCCACTTTAAATAGAATATTTTCAATATGTGTACAGTCAAAATGGCTGTTGTTTCCCCTTGCATTCATTAGAAAATATAGCAGGGATACTTGAGGTTTCTCTGTTTGAAGTACAATTACATCGACTCAATTTGTTCAGAGCAAAAAGGCACACATTATGAAGGCATATTCTCCTTAAATAGACATAGAAATTAAAAAAAATAAACAAGCACACAAAAAAACCTTTCTCTAGTCTAAGCTGGATAAAAGAATGGGTCACTAGTTGTGCTCTTGGAGTGTTCCATAAAATCTACAGTCACATTTTATTGGCAAAAATCTTATTTTAACCTTCTAAAACCCTTATGAAATTTCAATGGCAATGGAAAACAGAAAAATACATTACAAAGTCATAGTAGCACATAAATGTTAGATATTAAAATCATAAGATACTGAAAATAGTACTTCAAAAATACGAGGAAAAGATGGAGAGAAAGGGACCAAGCGGAGCAATACAAAATGAGAAACATATATTAAAATTCTGCCTAAAAATACTTTTAATTAGTGTTTGATGAACATCTCTGTCTCTTAAAATCACAAAGTTTTTAGGATTGCTTTAGAACAGTGAAGGGGGAAAAATGAAGCACTGGTTCATTCAGGGTAGAAATTGTTTTTTATTATTTTTTTAATGAGGAATAACAGAGTCCACAAGGCAGCTGTATTTAAGCACTGAACATCATTTCCCCAGGTTAGGATCTATAAGCCAATTCCTAGGTTCTGTAGTCAAGTAACTACAGTTATGGAATACATAAAACTAGAATGTTGATGGTCAGGAAGTTTGAAGAAAAAGTTAGGGTAGATTATTTGGAAAGGGACTAAAATCTGAGGATATCTTTCTATCACAGAATACTTGCAGGAAGTGACACTGCCTCAGAGGTTCTATCACATGGGTAGGATTACTCCTTCTATATATGTCAGTTATTCTCTTCCCTAACCAGCTCAGTGCTATAGTGGCAGTTACCAAGATTGGGCAAACAGATCAAAAACATGAAATTAAGTTCTATTGAATCCTACCTCTGATGAATTCCTAGTTTGCCAACTACAGGATTCATCTCCTCTATGATGTAATACCTTGAAGGAAGATAACTTCATCACCTATTTTATATCATAGTACACATGTTTAATGATACAAATAAAAAAAATTGAATCTTTTAAATTGAAACCTAATTATTAAAAACCAATTTCCCCCCAACACTGTGATTCTGAGTTCCACTGGTTTAAATGTTTTAATAATAAAGAGAATGATACTTCAGCAGAGAATACAATAGACCCACTATGGAAAGTAAAACTGAACCTGCCCACCCAAATAATTTCAACCTCTCCATTGGCTAAGTTGCTTAGTGACAGAAAGGAGAGTATAAAATGGATAAAAAGCAATCAGTGACCCATTCACAGGTATGATTTGGGAATGTACTCCTTCAGGGTATCAGGGCACCAATAACTATACTCAGGGAATTCTATATATGGAGGAATTTTTGGAATTGCATATATCAAGTAAAGATGGTCCTTGGAAGTAAAATGTCAGAATCTGTTTCTGAATTTTTTTTCTACTCAGTATCTCTGAAGGCGACTCTGACAAACTGTCAACCATAAGCCCTTTGCTTCTCAACAGAGGATAGACATATGTTCCATAAGTAACCAACCAGATGCTATCTTTGCAATTCGAAACTTTAGAAGAGAAATAAATGAACTGACAGCTATCGGAACTGGGTCATCCAACAACAGTAGTCAGATAGATGTTATCTATCTCTAGGACTCTCTGAAAATAATGATCTCAAAGTTACCTCATGTTTGTTTAGCTCTTTGATCCTTTGAATTCTGCAATCTCCTTTGAATTAATTCCTTTTTTTCTTTACTTAGGTTAGTGTACTCACAACTCTGTTCTTCACAGGCAAATAAGCCTAAGATTTAACATCCAGGAATTCAGAGATCTGATGTAAAAACATTCAGATGCCTGTCTTGTTTAAATGCTCATCCACAAATACACTGGTCAAATCTGAGTTGAAAGTAAAAGATATCCAGCAATTTTTGAACCAAGCTTAAGCCAGAATCACCCATGCAATATATTAATAATACAGTTTTTGGCAAGCCCTTAACTCATTAAGTAGGAATATCTAGGAGATCTAGGTCCATACCTAGAATCTGTATTTTACAAACCCTGTGGACTAATATTATGTATATGAAAGCTTAAAAGGGACTTGATTAGACTCTTAAACTCCCAATCAAATATTTTTTCTGTATCATCAATCACTAATTTAGAAAATACAATTTCTAAGCTTTCAAATTGTGGGATAGACAGCAACCTCGTTATCAGTCTTTTAAAAATTTAATTTTATTGTTAAATATTTTTAAAGTGTGATTTCTTTATTAGAGGATTTTTTGCATAGAATTTTAAAATTCATGACAAATGATTTTATAAAGACTTGACAAAAAGGGAAAAGAAAAAAATCATTCTAAGAGTACAACTAAAGTGAACTTCCACAGATCAACAAAACCAAGAGTAATACAAAATATAAATTAGTTACATACTAATATAACACTACATATATGCATAAATATTAGTTTCATGCTAGTATATTTACATAATTCCATTGTTCATTGATTTGATTTATATACTCTATCCTTCATTCACACATGCACCATCATTATCTTGCTTTATATCTCCATCATTCATTCATATTCTCTCTCTCTCATATTTTTCAACCAAGTAAAGCAATTCTATAAATGAACCACCTTGTAAGTAGTTTACAACCCTGTGTTGTGTGCACAAATCATTGCAGTTCATATGAAAGACTCCAATTGCTTTGCCCCAATCCCTGCACACTTCCCTTCACACACAGTAGCATAGTCTTCTCTGTATTTCAGTCTTTTTTTTACTTTTCCTGATGTGACCTTTTTAAGCGTTTTTCAGATACCACCCAAAGAACACTTCAGACTTTTCAATTTCATGATTTTTTATCTACTCTTGCACATTTCTCTTCCACCACCCCACTTTTACTAACACCAACTCCGAATAGGTATGGATTAAAAGAGCTATAACATCTACTTTGGCAAATAAAAAAAAAACAGAAATGGTATGTGATTTATAGGTTAGAATATAAAGAAACCTCTAAAGAGGACCACCATCAAATAACATATTTCTTTCTGGGCAGTTATTTTAAAGTATCCCTGGAGTTTGAAGTAGAATTTAGTATAGTTTAATTTTAAATGATCTCCTCCTGGACAAATAATTTCTTCCCTGAAGCAAAGCTTATAGCCTTATAGCATTTCTTGGGAATAGAAATGCTTCTGTTTTAAGCATAAGTGTTTCTCTCACTATTTTATTTATTGCTGGTGGCATCATTCACATTTCAACATATAGGACAACAGTTCACTTCTGGTATGAATGAGTAGCTCCTATGTAATCTATCCTCTTATAGAAAACAGATATAAATATAAATATAAGACAAAATAGCTTCCTAAAGTCATGAGAGAATGAGCAAAGACAGGAAGAAACTAGAGGAATTAACATTGAAGAATAGAATGGCACTCTGGCTGAGTTTTCTGATTGTATGTCTTTTCTTCTTGAGGTGGGTCCATATGGGTAGCTGAAACTTGAAAGGGAACATGTTTTTTTCCTGAGTTAAACAACCAAAGTACTGAATTAGGTACTATAATACCTAGAAAGTAAGGAGAGAGGTAGCTCCAGAAAAAAGAAAGCAATACCATATTCTGCAAATATATTCTTCTCAAATTTTTGGCTAACTTTGGAAAGATGTGTGTTTGGAGCAGATTCTAATTAGTCAGCTAAGCTAAAAAAAATGAAGAGAGATTACAGTTTAGAATTTGATTCCATCCAAAATCTCTGTCTAAAGAAATAAACAAAACAAACAATAATTATCATTATCTAGAAGACTACTGCAGAAATGATAGTCTCTACAATCTATCATTCAAAACATCCAAGGTACAATCCAAAAGTATTTCAGATACAAAGAAATAAGAAAATGGGATCCATAATCATAAGAAAAGGAAGCTCTGAGATGAGCCAGAAATTAGAATTAGGATGCAAAGATTACATAATTATCAATGATATAAAGAAGAATATGCTCATAATGAATAAACGAGGAAAAATGCTCAACAAAAACTGAAAGAAAATTTTAAAAATACTAACTAAATACTAAAGGCAGAACACATTTAAAAAAAATCAAAGGAGAGGTTTAATATAGATTGGAGATGAAAGAAACAAAGAACATGAGGATAAATCAGAAAATATCTAAGAGGAGAGGAGGGAGGGAGGAAAGGATATTTCAACTATGTCATAAAGACAAATCGATGAAAAGTTTTTTTTTAATTACAATTAACCATCATTTAATTATGATTTTTATGTACTTTTTCATGCTTGTTAAGAATTCTAGAACCTACAAGTCATAGAAAATGTTCCTGCACTAGTTGGTCTATTGTCATGGTATTCATGTTTTATGTGTAACATTCCTGATTTCCATCCATCATCTATAATGGCACATACTTGCTGTGAGGTTACACCACAATGCCACTGAATTTCTATACTGGTTGTTCTCCCCCTAAAAGTACTGACACTCAGTCACAGAGCTCACCCTTGGAAATCTTAAAATGTAACATTCATCAACTGAATTATTTCCTAAAATCAGTAATCACAATAAAGTTCCATATTTCTTTCATATTCTTTCTGTCAAAAATCTGTTTTTGTATACATGGTACATACATGTGGGTTTGTGTTTATATAGACATCCTTATTTTTAAAAGTACATTTCATCCATCTGTGTCACTCTAACAATACCAAAGTTAAAATGACTAGTCAAAGTAAAGGCAAAGAATATTCTGCAAAGACCAAGCATGAAACAGAAAGCAAGGATCTTGTGCCCTGTGCTCTCTTAAAAAAAAAAAAAATTCATCCCATGATAAGGCAATAAAAGATGGGGTAATATCTGATCTTTGTCTTCCAAATGTTTTCAAATTAAAATGGGGGAGGGGGAGACTGATCAACATTGCTGGGCCTAGGGGACAGCAACCAGACACACAGGGCACCATGGACAACATTGTCATGGGCCAGCCACAAATGAAATAGTAGATAAGTTTTCCAATGCTCTAGAATTCACATCCAAGCAGTGTAACTCAAGAGCCTCCCCTACACTTTCCACCACTTCATCAAAAATAATCAAGGTTCATAAGGAAGCAGATCCTCCTTATCTTTCAGATCTTAGTCATTAACCCTCCTCCTTTTACAAGGTAAGATAAAAACATGGTATCTAGTGAAAACATTAATATTTATTTACAAAAATAAAAGCTATTTTTTTAACAGCTAATCCTAGCAAAATCTCAAAAATCTGTTCTTCATCTTTGGTTGTTAAGAGTGTTAGAAAAAGAAAGGTAACAAATTTTTCAAGGTTAGTAGACATGAAATTTATAAAATATTTGCAGTTTACAAGATTTTATTAAATCCTCAATACCATTAGGCAGCCCCAGTTATTAGCCTCATTTAGAGACCATGAAACAGGACCACAGAGGATTCATCACTCTCCCAAGCCACGCAGACTGGTACCTGTGAGAACTACAGCTGTTCTTAAGCTTGTGATCTGAACCTCCACACTGAGTCAACTACAATTGCTGTCTCTGACTTTTATCATAAATAACTAAAAAATTTTTAAATGGCAAATACCTTTCATGAATAATAGCATAACAAAGCAAGAGCTGTTTATTGGCTGGTTCTTATGTTGGAATCTCCTAATAAAAGGCCACCTATTGGCTAATACTTCAAGGAAGGGCATCACCCTTCCCTAGGGGTATTAATATAGGTGATCATGAATAAGACTCATCTCATTTTACATGTGCAACACAAGAGTAATCAGCAAGGAAAAGCAACTATAATTTTGGATGAGTTTGTTATTTTGAAAATATCATTGCAAAAATTTCCCATCAGAATTAACTTGAATGTGTGTCTAGATCAACATAAATAGTGCTGATCAAAACACAAAATAGTCAGTTGCTTCCTAGTTGATTAAAAGGCTCAGAATGCAATAGTAACAAAAACAGCATGGTACTGGTACCAAAACAGGCGGGTGGACCAATGGTACAGAATAGAGGACACAGAAACCAATCCACAAAACTACAACTATCTTATATTTGATAAAGGGGCTAAAAGCATGCAATGGAGGAAGGATAGCATCTTCAACAAATGGTGCTGGGAAAACTGGAAATCCATATGCAACAAAATGAAATTGAATCCCTTTCTCTCGCCATGCACAAAAGTTAACTCAAAATGGATCAAGGAGCTTGATATCAAATCAGAGACACGCCATCTGATAGAAGAAAAAGTTGGCTACGATCTACATACTCTGGGGTGAGGCTCCAAATTCCTCAATAGGACACCCATAGCACAAAAGTTAATAACTAGAATCAACAAATGGGACTTACTCAAACTAAAAAGTTTTTTCTCAGCAAAAGAAACAATAAGAGAGGTAAATAGGGAGCCTACATCCTGGGAACAAATCTTTACTCCTCACACTTCAGATAGAGCCCTAATATCCAGAGTATACAAAGAACTCAAAAAATTAGACAATAAGATAACAAATAACCCAATCAACAAATGGGCCAAGGACCTGAACAGACACTTCTCAGAGGAGGACATACAATCAATCAACTAGTACATGAAAAAATGCTCACCATCTCTAGCAGTCAGAGAAATGCAAATCAAAACCACCCTAAGATACCATCTCACTCCAGTTAGATTGGCAGCCATTATGAAGTCAAACAACAAGTGCTGGCGAGGATATGGGGAAACGGGTACACTTGTACATTGCTGGTGGGACTGCAAATTGGTGCAGCCAATTTGGAAAGCAGTATGGAGATTTCTTGGAAAGCTGGGAATGGAGCCACCATTTGACCCAGCTATTCCCCTTCTCGGTCTATTCCCTAAAGACCTAAAAAGAGCATGCTACAGGGACACTGCTACATCGATGTTCATAGCAGCACAATTCACAATAGCAAGACTGTGGAACCAACCTAGATGCCCTTCAATAGACGAATGGATAAAAAAAATGTGGCATTTATACACAATGGAGTATTACTCTGCATTAAAAAATGACAAAATCATAGAATTTGCAGGGAAATGGATGGCATTAGAGCAGATTATGCTAAGTGAAGCTAGCCAATCCCTAAAAAACAAATGCCAAATGTCTTCTTTGATATAAGGAGAGTAACTAAGAACAGAGTAGGGACGAAGAGCATGAGAAGAAGATTAACATTAAACAGGGATGAGAGGTGGGAGGGAAAGGGAGAGAGAAGGGAAATTGCATGGAAATGGAAGGAGACCCTCAGGGTTATACAAAAGTACATACAAGAGGAAGTGAGGGGAAAGGGAAAAATAATACAAGGGGGAGAAATGAATGACAGTAGAGGGGGTAGAGAGAGAAGAGGGGAGGGGAGGGGAGGGGAGGGGGGATAGTAGAGGATAGGAAAGGCAGGAGAATACAACAGACACTAGTATGGCAATATGTAAATCAATGGATGTGTAACTGATGTGATTCTGCAATCTGTATACGGGGTAAAAATGGGAGTTCATAACCCACTTGAATCAAAGTGTTAAATATGATATATCAAGAACTATGTAATGTTTTGAACAATCAACAATAAAAAAATTTAAAAAAATTAAAAAATAAAATAAAATAAAAGGCTCAGACTGAAAAACAATGGCATTTATTGTTATCCCACAGCATATAATTAACAAAAGATTTTTTAAAAACACAAATTTCTTGCAAGTCCCTAAAGAATGTTACTTTGTAACACTATAAACTAAATAAATAATTTTCTGACATCAAAGTATAAAAGCATAAATCCAGGTAACTGCCAAATAATTACTAGCAACCAATCCCTGTCTCATTTGTCAGGGAGACAGAAAATAGCTGAATAAATATTTTTCAGTATCTAATAAATTGTTCATTATGTTCATCATATATGAAGAGAATATTGACATCCACAATTTGATAGGTACTCATACAAAAGATGTATTTTTATTTTTCAGTAGAGATTATAATTCTACTCCATCTAAACTCTTTCATCACGTTGTTCCTATGTCTCTGGGACAAATGGGAACAGCATGTAAGGTATCCTTACAAGGCTAGTGTTCAAGTAATACTCAAAGAAGGGAGTCTAAATAATCTCTTCATGGAGTAAGATTGTTTTAGTTGCAGGTGGTATTAAGCAACTCCAAATTTTATTAAATGAAAGGAATAAGGGAGGAAAAGGGAGAGATAGAGGGAGTGTTCATTCTTAAATAAAAGCAGCTAAAATATTTTGTTAAATCATGTGTTTATACCAGATAAGATAGGTATTCTAAAAGCATCCTATTCACTGGAGAATAACATCTTCCACTGCATGGCCTTCCTACATGTGACTTTCAAACTTGTTTTGAAAATAAGTGATATATTAAAAAGGAAGACTTCTAGTGTTTATATTTGGATAAGTTAGTTAAAAAAAAGTCTTAACTTGTTTTAAGGTTCATCAATGAGCAACACAGCTTCAATCTGTTGGACAAAACACAGCCCAAAACAGCGTGGTGGGTTTCATCAATAAACATCACCCAAAGAAAAGGGTCAGGAGAGATGGAGGCAGAGAAAAGGGAGGAAGAGAGGTAGAGAGGGATGGAGGAATACAGGGAAGAAAGTAGGGAGGAATAAAAGATCTTGTTATACTTGATATCAAGAAAACACATAGTGGGTACAGTCTCCCCACTCATCAGTTAATAAATAAGTCAATTTTTCATATAAAGTGGTCAAATGGATAGCATATACAATTATTTAATTGGCCTTTTTATTTCTTTAGAAAACAACAAAATCTTGAAATGCCATTTCAGTATGGATCTTTACCCCCCCAAAAAATGCATTAGCTATTATTAAACAATAAAGAAATATTACCACATTATTTTAGGTGAAAACCTAAAGCTCATGAGAAAGGCAAAGTCACTAGTATCAGAAACAAAGAAGGAAATGAAAACTTTCTTTGAGTTGTAAGCCACATCCAGCACCCAGGTGTAGGAAAGATGAGATGATGAGTGGACCTATGGGGTAGGTGAAGGTATATGTATAGTGGGGGGTGTGGGGGAAGGGGGTAACAGTAGCTTCTTCTGTTAAACAAGGCTGATAGGTAAGAGCACTGGGCCACAGAGAGTTTGAATAAAATCAGGATGATTGAGAGACTGATCCACTTCATAAACAGGAAACCTCTTTGTTAGCATAGGGAAAAAATAGGGATTCTTCTCAAGCATGAATGCTATGTGACAAACACTGTTACTAGCATGCCATGTCAGAGCCAAAGCCCTGAGCCGTGGACAGCAGCCCACTGATCATGCCAGGCTGGTGCTCCCCATCCTCAAACCCTCTTCTGGAAGGATAAGGCTGGAGCCAAGAGTTCTACCAGGTCATTCCGCTCTTCTCTTTCTCTTCACACTGGAAAGGAAACTGGTACCTCCCCAATCATGCAACTTAAAAGCACCACAGCCTGAATGTGAGGTCCCTTCTCCCAAAGCCTTTCATCAAAACCTGCTAGAGTTATTTGTGCTGCCCTAGAACGTAACAACAACAGAGGGTCTGCATCCCTACCCCTTGTGTTCAAATCTAATGTTCCTTAGCAGTGTGTGTAACTACTGTCCGGCCATTTACCCAGGTTGGTCTAAGTTTTAACTTCTAGACTGTTACTTTAGGAAAAATATAATTTTTCTTACTGTTCAGGTCATGGCATATGGGGGTCTGTTTATTACCAGTTGCTTAGCCTATATCCCAGTCAACACAACAACTACACTCTGTTAGGGGTCTCCAAGACCACACAGTGGTTTCATGATTCATTAGGACTCAAAGGACTTAACATGTCGTCGACAGGCTCATGACTAACATTTATTACAGTGAAAGGGTACAAAGAAAAATCAGCAAAGGAAAAGAGCTCATGGGGGGAAGTCCAGAGGAAACCTGGCACAATATTCTGAGAGTCTTCTCCCTGTAGAGTCAGAAGAGACACACTTAATTCTTCTGGCAATGAGCTTTGACAACACAAGTGCAATGTCTACAAGGGAAACTCAGGACTTGATGCCCAGTGTTTTTATTGGGGAATGTTTGAGTAGGTACCTTCTGGCTAGTACATAAAAAAAATCACAGATTCCCAGAGGAAGTTAAGTATTTGGCATCAACCATATTTTTGGGTACAGTTTAGGTGCAACTAGAGTTACTTATCAGTTCTAGAAAGGATGAGAACCTCCTAAAATCTAAGTTCTCAAATGCCAGCCAAAGGCCAGTCTCTTTGGGCAAACCTTTCTAAGCATAACAGTCTCAGGATTCCCATGTTAACTCTTTTCTGCATGTACATACTTGTTGATATTGTATACAAATCTATTAAAAATCACAAGAATAATTCATGTCAAAATCTGTCAATAAATATCCCCTCAGGTAAGAAGTAGCACTGGATAAATGGTAAATCTTTACTCACATCTATAATTATTATTTTTTTAATTAAAGAAAAATCCAAAGAAAATACAAGAAGATATTGAAAGTTGTTAAATCCTATGATACATATCTTTTATTTTAGTTTTGTTCATTTTATGATATTGAAATATTTTGTCTCAATTAAGATGACCATAAAAATGACCAAAATATTAAAATCATACAAAAAGAAACTATTGCTTATCAAAGCATATTGTTAATAACATTCAGAAAAGCTTATACAGTGTAGAAACAGTTGTGAACCAACCCAAGTGTCCCAAAGTTGTGAGAAAAAGTTGTAAACTCCATCAGAGTAGGTCACAGGTTACACTGATTTAAAATCTTCTGAAAAATATTTTGGAATGATAAAGATAATGAATACAAGGAAACAGACAATCTGTGTTTAAACCCATATTTAATTAGTCATTAATCCTGCATGCTCCCACACACTACTGTATAATAAAGCCACAAAAATTCTTGACATATTATAAAAACATTAACAAAAATAACAAGAGGTGAAATCATGTAGAGCTCCAATGTACAATAGTTATTTAGCTTAAATCTACTCTGGCTCTCCTAGTGATAAAAGAGAAAGAGATGGAAATGACTGGATCTGCACATGTGCATGTATGTGTATGCCTGAAAAATAAGGAAAAGAGGGGTAAGAAAAGAGGAGAGGAGAGAGGAAGAAAGAGAATGAGTACCAATGAGAGAGAAGATATTTCTGGTCCCCACTACCAATTCAGTTATTTCCAAATTTATAAGTGGTCTAGAACTGTAAACTTCTTTAACATTTATACTTTCTCAAGATGTCTGATCTCAGCTCATGAAAAGAGTCTAAAATAATTGACATTACAGAAATAATTAAAATCTTGCATAAATAAGTCAGAAGCACTGGATGATTTACCAAATTATCAGAACCATGGAGTATTTATTTGAGGACTGTATAAGAATTATATTTCTTAACCATATTAACCATATTAATCTTATTTTTTCAAGTTCCTGATATTCTTCATGGCTACTTTTATTTAAAAGACAAATAAGTACATTTAATGATGCTGATGGTGGTATTGTTGATGCTATTTTAAGTACATTATCTCATTTAATTCTCTAAAAACTCAATGGGGAAAAATCCTAATTTTCCCTCATTTTGCATAGAAAGCAAGTTGACTCAGGTGGAGACCAAATTTCTTCAAGCAGACCAGATCCAAAGCTTATATTTTTAACTTTAGCTTGCCCATTTCATTTCCTATTATATAATACTTTATGAAAACATAATATTTGACTAAAAATAACTACATTTCTGATACTGATTACTCATAATTTTGGAAAAGCAAATGTTACTATACAGGAAGGAGCAAAAGGGTATGTTTCTCTTGTGAATTAAGAGAGGGCTTCTGTAGCATTTCTGCCATTCCAGTTTTCCAAAGCATAGCAAAAACACCTGTCTGCGAAAGTACTTCATTTCCTAAGTTCTTCTATAAATACCTTTAAAAAAAATAAAAAACTTTTTGCTGAAAACTTCCATGCCTTCCTAATTTGCCAAAGATGACCCCTTTTTTCCTGGGTTCCTAGAAAAAAGAAATTCTAGCTAAATAATTTTTAGTTCCTTTTATGTGTGGGGCAATGGAAATTTTAGTATGAGCTCACAAGGAGCTGACTGCCTTAGGAAATTGTGCTGATGGACTTTTAAGGCTCCAAACAAGAAAAATATTCCCTTTGTGGTCTCTGTTCACCAGACAACATCGCTGCACTGAATTCTGTGATGGGTACCATCACTGCAATGGGACATTTGAAATGCAGAGACGAAAATCCGTTCCATAACACTTTTTACTTCTTAAAAAAATGGTTTATGTTTACTTGTATGTGTATATTATCTCTTTCCCATTTTTAAGAGGGGTGCTGGTAAAGTGGAGACATAGATTTGAGAGGTAGAGGAGAAGGGAAGAAAGAGGAGACCACTTCTAGCAAAGGAACAGCATTCCCAAGAGCCCATACTAAAAAGCTGGCTTCACAGTCCAGAAACTGAATTTTTAATGCATCTGAAATGTAGACAGACTGGTAACTGAATAAGCTGGCTGAACAAGGGTCAGATCATAAAAGCCCTTGAGTCAGAACAAGGACGCTGGGCAGAGAGGTCAAGGGAGTAATGACAAGCCACTGAAAAGTTTAAAGCAGAGACCAATTATCTATAGTTATGATGTGGATAATGAACTTAAGTTGAACCATTTCATACGGTCAAATTAGGCACTGGGGAAAGGTAAAAAGCAGGTTTAAGGAACACCACTAATTTCCTTCAAGAACAGTTCTAAAGAGGGAAAAGAACAGAAGAGAGGTCAAGGGGATACCGGAATGTAAATTCTTTCATTGACCTCTAGATTGCCTAGAACAAATATTTTCACTTTTTATTTGTTTTGCTTTGTTTGAGATACTAGGGATTGAACCCTGAGGTGCTCTATCACTGAGCTACATTATCAGGCCTTTTTTATTTTTATTTATTTTATTTTGGGGGACAAGTTCTCCCTAAGTTGCCCAGGCTGGCCTCAAACTCATGATCCTCCTACTTCAGCTTCTGAGTAGCTTGGATTACAGGCATACATCAATGCCTGACTAAATCAGTTTTTTTTTCCTGTATGTTAAAGCTCTACATTATTATAAAGATAACTGAAAGCAGTTAAGATTATTTTAACAGTAATAGGGACTAGGAAGGAATTTTTATGCACTATAAACCTTCAAAAGATTATGTGTAAAACATATCTACTTCTGTCCTTCAACTATTTTTCAATAGAAATGTTAGTATCTCTTTCCCTTACTATTTTCTTATGATTTAGAGTTTTTAGAACTCCAAATTGGAACTGAAATCTGCTATGAGATACTATCTTTATAGACTTAGATCCAAAATAGACAAGGAAACCTGAACAAAAACAACTAAATGTTGTTTTAATTTCTTCACATATATAAGTAATACATGAATACAGGGTGACTTTTAAAAATCAAACAGTAAAAAAAAAAAAAAAAACTTTCCTCACCATCCCTTCCACAAAGCAAATCATTATGAGTTCTATCACTATTAACAATTTTATCATTAAAAGACCTACATCTTGTTATCTCCAATAAAATATTTTGACATCTGTTTAAAAAATGCATATCCTTTCCATATATATAATATGTAAATAAACTCAGAATAATGGAAATGAAAAAGATATCCAGATTATCTCCTTATGACAATAAAATAGTATATACTTTTTTTGCTTTGAATATGCCATAACTGCTAGATTCACGAAATAACAGTCTAGGAGGATTAAGAACATCAGCTCTTCAGCATAAACAACTATATAAAATTATCAGCACAAATCACATAATAGTTTTTGGAATTTTTTTCTTATTAAGGAACCAAATTTGAAAATGTGAAAAAAAAAGTAGTACATTGAAAGTAAACAGCTTTATCTGGATATAAATACAAGCCCGTTTTCCCACAGGAAGGAAGAGATTAAAGGGTGGATTACTTCACACACTAAAAGGTCCTCCGAGTGACCCCACTCTTAGAGGGACTCTTTCAGAGGAATAATGCTATAAAGAACAGTGAAAGCCTAGAAAACCCACAACTGAGCCCTTCAGAGGGCCCTCATTCATAGCCCCCATTGACTGCCTTGGCCTCTCTGGGGGAATTCAAAATAATTCAGTGCCCACCATAATACTGAACTCACAACAGAGAGGAAAAAAGTGACGGAGCTGCTTTGCATCTGTTTAATTTTTTACTGAAACGTTAAGGGGGTTAATCTTCTACAAGTCCAGTCATGTGCTTTCACAAAGGGCCAAGAAAGGAGTTGCAAAGCCTGCCCTGACTCAACAGGAAGCTCACTGGGTCTTCCTATCTAGCCCACATCTGACAAAGCAGCTGTCTAAGCTGATGGGCTTGTCCCTGGCCTGAATTCTGAAGTCAGTGAAGCAACAATGATGTCATCACTTCTGAAGACCACGGTTGGCTGAGACAAGGAAATGCCCATCCCCTGTCAGCATTCTGGGGCACTTATCTCCTAAACGTTCAAAGGCAACAGGATCCTGTTCTTTGGAAGAAGTGGTATATTTTTCGTTATCTTCTGCATTATTAGAAAGAAATTTTATTAGAGCATGTTTCCCTCTCACCAAAACATATCCTTTTCAGTTTAGCCAGTAGATACCACTGCACTGGACTTATATATTCAAATACTTAAAAGGGGAACTAATGATTAAGCTTTTTATGAGATTTAGGTGAGTTAGGCAATTAATATTCTAATACTAAAAGTCCAGCAGTTTGGTGGAAAACATATCATTACATGAAAAAGAGTGATTTCTCATTCTGCTAATCCCTAAAATGTACATATACAGCTTTAACAGCAAATTAAACTATTAAAAGAACATTTAAGGGCTGGGGATGTGGCTCAAGCAGTAGCGTGCTTGCCTGGCATGCGCGCGGCACTGGGTTCGATCCTCAGCACCACATACAAATAAAGACGTTGTGTCCACCGAAAACTAAAAAATAAATATAAAAAATTAAAAAAAAAAAAAGAACATTTAATTGTTTGAGTGTTTATTCTCCATCAGTTTTTAAACAATGAATCCCTTTGAGGATCTTTTAAAAGCTTTAGAATCTTTTTGGAAAAGAAGAGATGACTCAATATATGCACATACATAGAAAATTATGTACATAAACACAGAGTTTGCAGTCTTTTCCACACACTTTCAGATTAAGAAACTTTGCTTTAAAGAGCACAATTTCATTAAAAAAGAAAAATTCCATACAAACTTTTTTGGAAAGTATTATGCAAAACAATGGTTTTCTTAAGAGATTTGTGTTTCTCATAACACTCTAATTTTCTCCCCTCACCTGATTTATAGTACACTCTTCTTTAATTACATACTGTTAGAGTCTGTAAACAAGTCAAAATAACACCTGGCATTTTGCCAGGGGAATGTTAGAGTTGTAAACAAGTCTGGATGGTGCCTGGCAAAATGTCAGAGGGAGTGGTTTGAGAAGTAACAAAACCGAGCCATTAGGTGTAGAGATTCCTGATTGGTTGACTGATGTATCTAGTTTATGCTAATTAGATAAGCTGTGTGGAATGTATAAATACTGCTCCTGTCCTACAATAAACGGCTTCCACTCTTGCTGTATCAACGTACACAAGTTATTCGTCACCCTCCGCTTATTTTGCCCAGCCAGCCGGGCTGCGGCAGATGGTGGCCCGTACGGGGATCCCCGGGACACTCGGGGGTAAGTGACGAAAAAAAGCTGCCCGTCCATAGATAGGACGGGAGCAATCTGCTCGTCCCTAGGCAGATAGGGCGAGAGGAAAAATGGCCATTTTAAGAAGATGGAGAAGATTGATACAGTATGTTTGTGTCTTGTTTTGTCTCAGTGTATTGTATTGTCTTTGTGATGAAAATATGGAAGGGGTGAGAAGTAAATTACTAAGGGAAGAAGGCACCCCAGTGAAACCAAGAATAGTTAGGGCATATGTTGATAAAAGCCCAGGAACTCTAGTCAGAAAGAAAAAGAAAGTTCAGAAGAAGAAGGATTATCCGAAAAAAAGTTGCAGCAAAAGGCTATTACTAAATACTTTTCGTTACCGGAGGGTGTGTGAAGCGGAGAGGCGGCTGCCGAGTGTGCAAGC
>NW_026000140.1:2370178-2377885 GCF_001458135.2 Marmota marmota marmota
AATAATACAAGGGGGACAAATGAATGTCAGTAGAGGGGGCAGAGAGAGAAGAGGGGAGGGGAGGGGAGGGGAGGGGGGATAGTAGAGGATAGGAAAGGCAGCAGAACACAACAGACACTAGTATGGCAATATGTAAATCAATGGATGTGTAACTGATGTAATTCTGCAATCTGTATGTGGGGTAAAAATGGGAGCTCATAACCCACTTGAATCAAAGTGTGAAATATGATATATCAAGAACTATGTAATATTTTGAACAGCGAACAATAAAAAATTAAAAAAAAAAAAAGAAAATAGGCAAACCATATGTGCCTGGTGGAGGTTAGGTACATTGTCATTTAGTCTTCAGTTGTAAAACAAAAATTATCTTCACCTTTTAGAGCCTATAAAGTCCAAAGCAGACATTTATTCCTGTTTCAAGAAGATGGTCTAGCATTTGCCAAGTAAAACAAGACAATAGGGGAATGTCCTTCCAAAAGGAACAGAGATACAGTCTAATGTGTACATGAACCAAAGAAGATCAGGTAGAAAATGTGTGTTTGAAACTCATAGTACAGTAGAGCCAAAATAAAGATGTCAGGTAAGATATAGGAGTCACTAACAAAAAGTAAGATAGATAATACAGAAAAAGTGTGGGATTCCAGGATATGGAAACCAATGCTATATATATGCATTTTATCTAACAGAGAGTGGGGAATAAGAATTTTAGACTAAACAATGGCATATGGTATTTTAGTTTATAAAGATCACTATATCTTCAGTCAAAAACAGAAATTTCCAAAGGAGAGTACATGCATAACATCATATACTGGAATATAGAGGAAAAAAAATTTATTTCTTTAACTATGTCATATCACCTCTTAATATAATATGCAATGTGCACATTCTATAGTACATAAATGATAGTTAATACATTTGTGTGGACATACACATGTGGTATGGCTGCATAATCCACAAAGTTTGACAACCTTTTATCTACAGTAGGTCAAAAGATAAGCTTAGAAGCAGGAGAATGGTTAGGAGGCTGCTACCATATAAAAAACAAAACAAAAAAAACTATTATACCCTGAACAAAAGCGAAAGCAATGGGGAATGTAAGAGCTGCCTTGAGAACAATAAGAATATACAATTATTGGGTCTAAGCAACTTACCAATGAGACAAGGGATATGAAAGTCAGAGAGACTGGGTGGTGAATGTGGATACCATTTATAAGAATTGGGAAATAAGGAGAAGCAAGGAGTAGCTTACAAATCAATGCATGGATAGCTACCAAGTGCAGGTAGTTAATAAGAGATTGAATGTACTGTCCTCAGGAGAGACGTGTGGAAATGTGGAAACTCAGAAGAGTGGTAGCTAGTATTATTGTCGAATTCACCTTAATATCACCAATATGAGATGAAGACAAAACCAGAGCCTTCAGAAAGACTTGCAAAAAGGCATGGAAAGAGCAAAAATTATCAAGAAAGGAGGAAAAGGAGGAAACTCAGATAAGAGTCAGTCATAAAAGCCAGGAGTCTAATGCCACAGAGAGGAAGGGCAAGGAGAAAGTAAAATGTGTCAGCAGTTTTATCATCAGAAGGTTTGCAGTTTATTTTACAAATAAATGAAATAGCAGGAGCTGAAAAACAGATTTCAACAAATTAAGGAACAAAAGCATGAAATAATTCATATTATGAGATGGTATATGACAAAGTATAAAAATGAACATAACCTATAATAGCTATGAATTTCAGGGGTAAAAATAACACTCATGCTGAATAATGTACACTCAATAAAGAGGACAAGTATATATTGCAGATAAAGAGAATGACCAAGATTACAGAAGCTAAAACAAGCCTGGTAGATCTTGAGGATGCCTAACTAACTATATCCCAAATCTATATCTAAGCAGAAACCATGTTCTCACTTTTATTTCCACAAAAATGGACACATGGCATGACTTGATATATATGCAATTATGATTAAATGATTCCAAAACTGAATTTTAATACACTTCCTGAATTTAAAAACTAAATAATATAAATAGTAACAGAGAACCCTCTCTCTTCTCTCTTAATCTTATGCTCAGAAGTCAGGTAGGGAGTCAGGAATGATCTAAGAAATTCTAATGTTCATTTACTTTGAAATTTTAAATGCTAAAAATATAATGGTCATAATTATCATGAAAAAAAAGTGGACCTATAAAAGTGTTCTGCTCTCCTTCTTAAATTATGCTGAGTCAATTCCACTCCTCTGTTCACTCTGGAGTTGACACCATTTAATGCTCACATCACCTCTTGCCTGGGTTACTCGGTGTTTTCTCCTCCTCCATTCTCTCGCCTTTTATTCTATAGTCGATGTGGATGGAAGACAGACTTTTCTAAGATACATATCACAGTATATAACCTCTGGGAGTACATTTTTGAAATAATTATAGAGAATCTCTTATAATGTGGAACACATGGGCTTTTCTCATACAAACATGAAAAAAAAGATATAACACAGGAAAAATGTGGTAACACAGAAAAAAAGAAAAGACGTGAGTTGTTTGTCCATCTTTGTTGAGTACTACACATTGTGCAACAGCATCTTGGGGTGGGCATACTTTTTGTTTTATACCTGAGGCAAAGGTATCTGGAGGAATTATCCGAAATCCCTAAGATTACAAAGTAATCAGCAGCAGAATTTCTCTGTGAACCCAGGTCTGTTTGACTCCAAACTTCATTCCAAAAACATGGATATTCAGTAGAGATGATACCTAAGGCTGTAAAAAAGGGTCCCACTTTGGAAACTACGTAGGATAAAACCAAATATAAAAAAAAATCACTACTCAATGACAAAAAAAGGAGCCAAAACAATAGATCAAACATGGTTGTACCAATGGTACAAAATAGAAGATACAGAGACAAACCCACATAAATACAGTTATCTCATACTAGACATTGGAGAAAAGATAGCCTCTTCAACAAACAGCGCTGGGAGAACTGGAAATCCATATGTAGCAAAATGAAACTAAACCCCTCTCTCTCACCATGCACAAACTCAAAGTGGATAAAGGACCTAGGAATTAGATCAGAGACCCAGAGCCTAATAGAGGAAAATGTAGGCCCAAATCTTCATCATGTCAGATTAGGCCCTGACTTCCTTAACAAGACTCCTAATGTGCAAGAAATAAAATCAAGAATTAATAAATGGGATGGACTCAAACTAAAAAGCTTCTTCTCAGGAAAAGAAAGAGACAATGAGGTGAAGAGAGAGCCTACATTTTGGGAACAAATTTTTGCCACATGCCCTCAGACAGAGCACTAATCTCCAGGATACATAAAAAAAAAAATCAAAAAACTTAACATCAAAAAACCAAACAATAAATGGGCTAAGGAGTTGAACAGACACTTCTCAGAAGATATACATTCTATCAACAAATATATGAAAAGATGTTCAACATCTCTAATTCAACATCTAATTAGAGAAATGCAAATTAAAATACTCTAAGATTTCATCTCACATGAGTCAGATGGCAGTTATCAAGAATACAGACAATAATAAATGTTGGCGAGAATGTGGGGCGGGGGAAGGCACACTCATTCATTGCTGGTGGGAATGCAAATTGGTGCAACCAATCTGGAAAGCAGTATGGAGATTCCTTAGAAAATTGAGAATAGAACCACCATTGACCCAGCTATCCAACTCCTTATCTTTACACAAAGGACTTAAAACCAGCATGCTATAGTAACATAGCCACCTCAATGTTTGTAGCAGCTCAATTCACAATAGCTAAACTATATGCCCTTCAATAGATAAATGGATAAAGAAACTGGTATATATACACAATGGAATATTACTCAGCATTAAAAGAGAATAAAATTATGGCATTTGCAGGTAAGTGGATGGAGTTGAAGAATATCATGCTAAGTGAAGTAAGCCAATCCTCCAAAACCAAAGGCTGAATGTTCTCTTTGATAAGTGGATGCTGATCGATAATGGGGAGGACATGGGAAAAATGAAGCAACTTTGATGGGGCAAAGGGGAGGGTGAGGTGGGGAGTGTGAATAAGGGATGGGAAAGATGGTGGAATGAGATGGACATCATTACCCTAGATACATGTATGACTGCACATATGGTGCGATGCTACATCGTGTACAACCACAGAAATGTAAAATTTGTACAATGAACCAAAATTAATTCTGCTGTCATATATACCTAATTAAAATAATTTTTTTAAAAAAGAAATTCCATCATGATTGGACCTAATTTTCTTTTGTTATTACCAAGACCCGAAGAAGACTAAAACAGATGACCTCCCTATTTGTACTGAAAGAGGCATGGACACAGAACTTCTGTCACTTTCAACCCCATTATTCTACCTCTGGACAAAAGTTAAGCAAATCTGCAAAAGTAAGTATAGGACCTCAGGATGACTACATTAATACTCTATCTTCTCTGATTTGCATAACATCTCTCAGTAATTTTTATATCATTAATAAAACATAATTTTTCTATTTCTCAAGGAAAAATTGATTACTCTTTTAATCATATATAAAATTCTGTGTAATATGGGATAAAACTCTATATTTCCATATACTAGTTAGAAAATAAGAGGTAAGATTAAAATTTTATTTTAGAAATACAAGCTTGAGAAACTGAAAAATCCAAGGTTCTTCTAGTGACTTAAAGACAGCAACAGCACATCTGTGATGCATTTTAGGTTAAAAAATAAGGTAATAAAGGTGCTTAAGTTTTGAAAATGAAGATTTTTTTCTAACATTAAATACATTGGTAACCATATTTTTTCTTTGCTACTGTTGGCATCTATCTTTATCCCAAATTACATGGACAAAATGAAAAAATAGAAAAATATTCTAATGAGCCCTTTCAACAATCCTTTAATACATGTGTTTTCTATAACTACAACAGTATGAAGTTATAGCCACATTGAACATAAAAATAACTTTGCAATGGGGATGAAATTTGGAAAATATAATATTCATTCCTCCCTGTCTTTATGCAGAAAAGACCTACTTATTGACTGTTCCCAACCACTGGCTGACTGGCTGGGAGGACTTGAGTGGAGGAGAAAAAGGACAGTAAGGAGATTACTGGATAATCCAATTATTACCTCAAGAATAAAGAAGACACAAGTGGACAGATATCCTGTGTTCATGCATTGAAAGATTTAATATTGTTAAAATGTACATACTATTCAAAATAATAATCTATGTATTCTGTGAAATCCATTTCAAAATCCCAATGTGATTTTTAACAAAAATAGAAAAAAGAAACCTTCATCTTCCTATGATACCACAAGGATCTAAATAGACGGAGTGGGGAAGAGGGATAGAAACAAAGCTGGAAATATCACACTACCCGATTTTAAAATATGTTATAAAGATACAGTAATTAAAACAGTAAGTATCTAGTATATAAACAGAATACAGATCAATGGAACAGAATAAGAGCCTGGAAATACATCAATGCATATATATGGTCAAATGCTTTTCCATAAAGGTGCCAAAAAACATAATAGGGAGAATATAATCTATTCAACAAATGTTATTGGGCAAACTAAATATTCACACACAGAGGATGAAACTGGACCCTTATCTTACACCAAACACAAAAGTGACTCAAAATGGAATAAGACTAAAGCATAGATATGAAGTTATAAAACTCCTAAAAGAAAACAAGCAAAAGCTTCAGGACTTTGGTCTTGGCAATAGTTTCTTAGATAGAATGCCAAAAGCTCTGGCAACAAAAGCAAAAGGGGATAAGTGAGACTATACTATATTAAAAAGCTTTTGGACAACAAAGGAACAAAAAATAGGGTGCAAAGTCAACATATGGAAAAAATATTTGCAAACTATTTATCTGATAACAGGCTAATATCCAAAATATACATGATAGAGAGAACTCCCTTAACTCAACAGCAAAAATCCCTAAATAGCCATATTAAAGAAATCGCAAAGGAATTAAATAGCCTTTTCTAAAAAAGAAAATAACCAACAGGTATATGGGAAGAGGATCAATGTCATTAATCACGAGGAAAATACCCATCAGAACCCCTAGGAGATATCATAATGGACCTCTAATATAGCTATTATCAAATACACACACATACACACACACACACACACACACACACACACACCACACAACAGTAAGTGTTAAAAAAAAAAAAAAGGAAGGAAGAAAGAAAATGGAACCTTTGCACACACTGTGGGAACATAAACAGGTAGGGCCTTTAAGGAAAACAGTGCAGAGTTGCCTCAAAAAATTTAAACTAGAACTACCACTAGATCCATAAATCCCATTGCTAGGTAGATATCCAAAAGAATTGAAATCAGTATCTCAAGAAATGATTGCAACCTCATGTTCACTTCAGCATTATTCACAATAGCCAAGATGTGGGAACAAATGTTCACTGACAAGTGAATGGGTAAAGAAAATGTAGTATATACATACAATGGAACATTACTACCTTTAAAAAGAAGGAAATCCTGCTATCTTCGGAAACAAACCTTAAGGACATTATGCTAAGTTAAACAAACCTATAAAAGGACAGATACTACATGAGTCCACTTATTTTAATTATCAGTAATAGTCAAAAACACATAAAAGTAGCAAGTAGAATGGTGGTTACCAGGAGTTGGTGGTAGATACTATTCAGCATAAAAATCTCAGTGATGTAATGTAACTAAGTTCTACAGATACATCGTACCTGTAGTTAACAATACTGTGTTGCACACATAATATATAACTGGAGCCATATAACTAGGAAAGATGAAAAGTTCGTAAATGATGAAGCTTTGATTCAGAGTAAGAAATCCGAATGATTCCTATAATAATTATTTGTTTAATGTCCTTGCTTCAAATGACTAATCTATAAAAATAATCCCAATACATACCAGAAATGTTCATCAATGATCTGTATAAGTCTGAGCCAAAAATATTTTAGAACAAATTTTCCATGAATTTAAGAAAAGAACACTGGCAAGTCACAAAAAAAGTACACAGGGGAACCTAGATGATGGCAACCCTACATGAACCATGCAAACCTTCTGCTGACTTTTCAAATATTGGGTCACCAAAGACCAAAAAAAAATGTTGAAAGTGTCAAAAACAACACATTCCAGCCTGATTAACTTAATTCTACCTCTTTTAAACATTGATAAGGTGGCCCATCTGGGATATCGGGCAGTGATTTTCCTTAGGACTGCCAAGCCCAACCTCATTTAATAAAGAAAAATAATGCATACCTGCATCAGATCCACACATTGGCTTTATGTACATGTCATTCAAAACTGGAAATGAATTAGATGGTTCTAATCTCCTAATTTCTTTTTACCTGAAGAGTGTCCAGTGGCATTTTACCAGGAAAGATATCACAGTACAGAACATAATATATTCTGTTTTTATCATGTATCACCAAAAGGGGTCTGGATGGTAGTTTTATTCTTGTAATACATGGGATAAGACCCGAAAAACTTGGAAACATGAAAATAAAACCTGCGAAAGTGTTGAAACAAAGAGCTGAACTTAACAAAGAGTACACAGTAATTTATAAAGCTCATTGGAGAGAAACAAAACCTTCCACAGGAATTGAATGAAAAAATACTTAGAATTAAAGATATCCCTTTAAAAATATATATAAATTTATATATATATATATATATATATAAATGTGTGTGTGTATCGTATGTGAATTATATGTATACATAATACACACACAC
>NW_026000140.1:2378614-2398840 GCF_001458135.2 Marmota marmota marmota
AGTATGGCAATATGTAAATCAATGGATGTGTAACTGATGTGATTCTGCAATCTGTATATGGGGTAAAAATGGGAGCTCATAACCCACTTGAATCAAAGTGTGAAATATGATATATCAAGAACTATGTAATGTTTTGAACAGCCAACAATAAAAAATTAAAAAATAAAAAAAAAATAAAATAAAAAAAAAAAAAGAAAGAAAGAGAGGAAGAAATATGTGTGTGGCCCAGGGCGCTGGCCAACCGAAAAAGGAGGTAGGACCTGATGGAAAGTTGTAGTTTAGGAAAACTGGAGGGGGGAGGTGTTCCAGTCTCCCTAAGTTTGATGCCTTTAGATGGCCAAAGAAAGGACACGTTAGAGGAATGCTATCCATGAGGATATGGATGTGAGGCCAGCTCTGGAGCCACTGTACTGAGGAGAAAGGAGAAAGAGAAGGCCTCCTTACTAGTGCTTGTTCCAGCTGCACCCATACTGCCTCTCCTTTCTTATATAAAAGGTCGTAAAAAACCCAGAGAGTAAAAAAGAAAAAAAAATAGCAATCACATGTTAAAAATTGAAATGGTGAAAGAACAGGTTATTAAACCTCCAAAAATATTTGCTTTCCTTACACAACTGATTTCCACTTACTAACATGAAAGTTTAAGAATCATTGTTTCTAGAGAGAAAACCAGTACTGGCTTAAAATGTGTTTAAGCGGACACACTTGGCACAGGCAGAGGCAAAATATACTTTATAAAATGTATTCTACTAAAAATAGAGCATATTCCTCCTAAGCAAAAGCAGTTGTCACGCGTGAAACTAAATATTAAATGTATATTTTGATAGTTGATATATTTTTCTATCCACATACAGCAAATACATTTTAAAAAATTATAAAGCCTTTTCTTGGTATGAACTACTCCCTCATGAATCAATAAATTGATATAGTTGCTTCTGAATAGGCAATCATTTTATTTATGAATCAAGAGCTGGTTCAAATTACCTAAATTAGCTTTCTACCCTAACATAAATTCACTGCCTACAATTTTTCGTCACTCAGATATATCTAAAACCTTCCAATTCTCCACCTCAATGCCATATCAATAACAAAAAGTGATCCAGAGCCATGAAGTTTCACTATGATTTGTATATTTCTATATTCAATTTTTTTAGTGGGAAAATATGTCGAATTACATTTGTAACACATTAATCCTTGCCTATAGGCTTCACAATAAGGTTCTTTAACTGAGCTTATTCATATGGGGATAGAATAGGCCCAATAGGTATTTTATTTACATATGTATGTATATATACTTATATACACTCACACACACACACACACACACACACACACACATATATATATATATATATATATATATATATATAAACATATATACACACATATGTTTTAGTTGTAGATGGACACAATACCTTTTTTCATTTACTTATATTTTTATGTGGTGTAGAGATTGAACCCAGTACCTCACATATGCTAGGCAAGCACTCTACCACTGAGCTACAGTTTCAGCCCATCATAGGTATTTTAATAAAAGAAAATAAATATCCTTTAGGTTTCACATCTGAAAACCCTTTTACTATCACTCTGTTTCATGACTAATAATGTAATAATCAATCTCCACAGAGCCATCATTTTTGTCAATCATTGTTATAAATACCCAGAGACTGTGAAATATACTAAATAAATCTGAAAATAAATTCCATGCATATTATTAGGACTTCATTATGAACCCAACAGAAGTAGCCTTGACACATGACTGACCCTTAGATTAGATGATAAACTGATGCAGCTATAAATGATTTATAACTTAACACCTAACTAAAAGAACAGTTGCTATTTGACATCTTAATATTGTAGAAATATTATGTTCCATGCCTTAACTTACTAAAACATTTACTAAAATTGAGTTCTATTCTTTGATATTTTTTCATGGAGGTTTGCAAAGCCTACCAAAGGTTCTATTTGATTAGGGCACAGATCATAAGGACTTCCCAGCATGAAGGATTAGAGAACCTAGGGACATATCTGTGCACTCAGAGAAAGACTCTGCACCTAGGCCCTCCAGCATCACTAAAATAAAACACTCTTCCCATAATTATGGTTCTTCTTTCATGGTTCCATTCCCCAGCAACCAGGAGCAACTCCTAAATCATTTCTGACTTTTCCATGTTTCCCACCTGGGACAAAGACACTCCTTCACAGCACCATGACAACCATACCAGCCACGCAAGCACTTGGGTTCCTGCAGGAAAACGAAAATGCTGAAAGGAAGCCGGGAGATAAAGGCTTACTATTCCTTGTTTCCCGCTGGTAGGAAGTAATTACAAAAATTACTTTAACACAAAGCTTCTGGTGAATGAATAGTTTGTAATTTGAGGGGAGAAGCTGAAGGGCCTAGGGATTAAATAAAAAATATGAAAAGCTGAATGATGTCATGCTAGTACAGTCTCGCCTCCCCCCAAAGCAGACGGCCTAACGTGAGCTTCTTAATGACGACAATGTAAGCATTCTTGAGAGATGGTCAGCGGTATATATATTTTTTTTATTTGAGTTTTAGACAAATGATTGATTTAATAGTGGAAGTGAACTTTATGAATCTATGTTGTTACCAATTAAAATTTCAAAAATAAGAGCCAAGTAGGAAATAATTTTGTCCAAATTGAAAATGCCAAAAATGGATGTGATTTCCATAACCCTACAGCAGACATCAGAGAAGAAAGCAAGGTAAACTCTCCCACTGTGTTGAACTAGACAAGTTTATGTTTGTTGTCTAACTAAAAGATGGTGCCAGACACTGATTATGCTCATGTAATGAACCCCTGTCGGCTCTATACTGACCAGGATTTTCACTGTCCGATGTAAAAGTGCTTTAGATCTCATTTTGGAAACAGTAATTCTACAAAAGCAGAGCACTGCATCTCTGATTTTACTAGTTGACTTCAGTGTATTTCTAAACAGCTCTTCAATTTTTTTGCACAGCTCAAAAGAATACAGCTCAAAAGACTCTTAAAAGCTTTCCTTTTAAGAGTCAAGGAAAGAGAAATCTGCTATATATTGAATTGGTTGAGGTTTTTTTCTCTTGCTGAAACACATCATACTTTCTATCATCAGATTCAAAGCTGTGACTTTTATTAGAGACTCAGATGAATATTTTTAGGAGATAGGGAATGAAAATACATGTTTGCATCTGACCAAGATCAAGAGCATAGGGTTCCTGAGTGTGGTAAAAATACCAATTTTTTAAATAGCGGAGGTGAACTTTATGAATCTAGTATTAGAATTCTAGTATTACTTTTGTTTCTTAGGGCATAGTTTCCTCCTCACCTATAGTGGTAAGTAACAAATGCCTTTCATGTACCTCCAATACTTTGCCATGTGCACCTTCAGATGCTGTGACACAGTTGGGAACAAGAGCACAGAAAGTCAAGCAGAGACATTCCAAGCACCTGCAAGGCAATACCTGACACCTGCCTCCCAAACTAATCTCTACTCATCCCTACTACTGATGTACGTAAGGTATTCAAGGTCATTCATGTAAAGCCCCTGGACAGGATTACGAAAATACATTATGCATTTTTCAATTTGCTTGCTGTTCCAATAGATCGTCAAGTTTATTCTAAAATCATACCCACCTGTCAGCTTCCAACAAATCTATTTCTGTTGCTGTTTTTATATACCTTAATTCTAGAAAGAAAATTCTCAAGTACTACAGGTTAGAATTCTGCGTGATCTTTGATTACTTCTCCTCTTCCCCTGGCCCCACCCTGGAGGTCTTCTCCATCACAAAACCTTCATAATTTCAGTATTTATTTCAATCTCTGTTCAATATGGCTCCATCACTCCATCCCCTCTACTTATCCAATTCAGTTCCTAATCTGTTTTAACTTAGAACATTCACAACAAAGTAAACAACTAAATCTATGGTACTTCGTAGCAGCTTTACTGTCAAAGCAAGAAATATAGCCAGGCAATTACTATGATAACTAGCAAAATATGACAGAGTACATAGGGGCTCACTAACAAAACCCCACAGGGTAAGGAATGGCTTGCTTATAATCAATATTTCTTCTGATTACTTGCTGTCAGAAAAAAAAATATGAAGACATGGTTCTCAATGCATTTCTTTCTAGGTAAGCCTTAGCTCAAGTATCTCATTCCTCTTACTACAACTCACTGAAGACTCATATGTCTCCTAAAATAACATCTTGAAACAGAGGAATGTGAGAAATTTAGTACTTGAACTTCTGTGGGATTTGCCCTCAAGAAGTTACATTTCTAATGTATATGGTGGTTACAGTTTAAGACTCTCAAAGAAGGTAAACTGATGTTACCCATAACATAACTCAATTAAAATTTCTTAAGTAATAAAATAAAAACCATTAAGTTTGCATTAAAGTTCATCTTGGAACATTTTAAGAGAATTGAGGGACTCTATTTTGGTTCAAGATTGAAGATAACTGAGAGTTAACAAAGGAATTCCATTTATTTTGACCCATGGCCAATGAAAATTAAAAACCTTTCCAAAATGTGTTACTCTTTGGCCAACTGTTACCATAAGGCAATCCTCTTTTCATGACTGAAGAACAAAAGTCTTTAGTGTCTGCATTCTTACAAATAACCCTTACTATAAACTGAACATGTTCATGCTACTGGAACTGATATTTTTAATAATTTCCTATAATAATGTTCCAATTTTCCTTAATACCATGTGATCCTTTTAAAGTTATACATCTTGACTATAAAATTTTCCCTATTCCATTATCTAAAAATACAATAGGTATTAAAATAATGTCTTGTGATTTCCTTATTTCACAGAAAAGGTAATTTCTCCCTTTTGTAAATATCACAGCAATAAAAAGTAACAGGACTAATATTTACAGAAATAGATGCCTTCAGGAATTGATATAGAGTACATCCTGGTGGACCTGTAGTTATGACAGATGGAGCAACAGGAGGACAGCCACAGTGTCCGAACTGGTTTCACAATTATTACTCACAGTGAGCCTGTGTAGCTCATTCCAGTTCTGTTACACCAGAGTGACTTAGTTAAGCACATATTTCATAACATTACATTTAGTAACATAGTTCTCTTTCTTCAAAACAGAAATTTCTCAAAAATGTTCAGGCTGTATTCATTTTAAAGATCTTTTACTGGATAAAGGGGATAAAGATGGACATTACATACTGCTCAAGGCAACCATACAAGATCTATTCCATTAGTGCAGCCGATGAAGGGAAGCCAGTAGTATTTGAAAATCAAACTAATAACTACATAGCAAATCGCAAAAGGTAATCTGTAAGCCAAATTAATGCTCTAATTAAAATTGTCTCTATCCCTCATATGTTCTTCAAGGAAATTTCCTGAATTCAGAAAGTTGGGCAAGCAAAAGAAATATAGATTTGGTAAAAAATGTAAATTCCTAAGTTTTCTTTCTTTTCCACAAAGGAAACTTCCATAAGTAACATATAAGACAATCTTCTTAATGTTGACTTATTTTCAGATTTCATTAGGTAAAAAAAATAGAAAATTTCCATGTGCCATAGTTCACTTTATTGACTCCAGCCTATTTTGAGAAAAATTTCTACTATTCTACAGAATTCTCCTTCTAGTAGTACAAAGTTTTGCAAAACAAACTATAAAGTCAAAGAGTTTAATTACTTTCAAATGTAGCTATCACAGTAGTCTTAAAACACAGATCTCTGTTGTGCCACTATATGTCATTTAAGAGCTTATAAAAATAACACTAATAATGCATAGCTTAGATAATTCTGGAAATCATAAATATTTTCAAATTTTAACATAAGTTAGTTAAAACCGTTTTAAAATAAAACTTTAAAAAGTAATCATGAAAATATATTGGAGATATACTAATACAATGGAATAAAATAATATCCATCAAATATGCTCATGCATTTTAAAAAGAAAAGTTATATTTCATGATATATAAATTTATTTTGCCACCTTCACATTACACAAGAGTACATGACAATTATATTCTCTAGACTGATGATGGGAGGGTCATTTTCATTGTATCTTAAAATGTTTAATTATAAAGTATAGTCAGAGATGCCTACCTCTGTAATGGAAGTCTTTGGACATGTCTATGGGCGCCCGCTCTACTGCTGATCTCTTGTAGACAACATGAATCCTTCCTTTTTCTTCTTCCATCTGCTTACCTCTTTCCAAAGGCTCAATGAAATATTCTTCATTCTCACTTTTTATCATTCCAGCCTAGAGAAAACATAAAATGTTAATTTAAAAAAAATAAGTATCTATCATTTTCGGCTCACAATTATATCTTTTTAAATGGCAAGAATATAATTTGAGAAAACTATATTTTTTTCTTTCCACATTTGGCTATAAATTTAAAATTTTAACCTATTAAGTATCAGTAATTCACATAAGGTATAAATTCAAATATGACACAAATGAAAAAAATTCATACAAGGTAGAATACAAAATTTACATAAGAATAAGAAAAATCATTCTATGTATCTATTTCCTCAGACTGCAAAAGAAATATATTTATGTATTCTACATATTATTTTATTCACAAAAGAAATCTTATGGAATTTCATCTCATCTCTAATTTCCCATAATAACCTATCATGGAGCTGCTGTCCATGCATGTTAAGGATGTTTGTTAATTCACATTTATACTACCTTAATCCATCTTCATGATTACATACACACACACACACACACACACACACACACACACACCCCATATTACATTTTTCCTCTTCGGCCACATTTTTTCACACTGAAAAACCTATCCGTCTCTCCCATTCCTTCCATCTCTTGATTGGTTGTATTTTCCCAACCCTACTTCATCTTTTTAATTAGTCAGAAATCAACAAAACTATATCCAGTGCTATAGTTGAAAACAGATGATTTTGTGTAAAAGGTATTCTTCCTGAAATATCAAAAACCACATTAAAGTCAAGAAGTTGCAGCCAATACTTACACTTTAAAAGTCATTCATTAACTTGTAGTGTTAATTTAAAAATCAACACATTTACTTGAAAACAAAGCTAAGGAAGCAATGTGTTACTATGTAAATTGGAATTTACTTTGAATAGATATATCAGATTTTAAGTCGTAGGATTTTTTTCCTAAGGCTCCTAATTTATTCTGTGTTTTCACATATGAGGCCAGAGACTCTTGTGGAACATAGGCAAGGGAAGCGTTACTCACCACTTCTAACTATTGTACTAATATCTCTGTCATTATAGTGTCAACACAGAAATGAAAGGTAACCATCCTTATCAAAGAGTAAATATTTCCAGCAAAAAATTAAAAAGACTGAGCCTATATCTTTTCTTTTGCATACAAATCTATCCCCTCCTTGCTATTCTCACTTCTACCACCATCTGTGCTCTGCTCCTGCTCCTCCTGTGTTCATCTCACAGGGACATTTTTGGAAGTTATGGCTTCTCCATATGCCACTTCTATACCTGCCTTGATGCATTATTACATATAAAGAGAAAACATAGCTGAGGCTCTCCACCATATTGGTGCTACCCTCTGAACCACTACTGGACTCCATTTAAAAAACCGACTGAGTTAGTGGCATTCAAAAATAATGCTGGTCTTCCAAAGGCACGTTCCAATATTTGTGGGGTCTTTTTTCTCATTTGTTTAATTTCTTTTTACCTACAACTGCCCTGTAAAATGCAGTGCTTTTCACTTGTGACATGATTAATTCTTCCCTGTTGGGTGTTGTTCCTACTGTCAAGGGACTCGTTTCCCCTGTAAATACAATTTCCACCATTTCTCTCATGCTTTACAAGTTCTATTTTAATCTCTTCATCATTATGGGCATAATTTTATGGCTCTTATTAACAGCAATTTCAATTCTCATAGTTTTTGCCCTTCAGTATGAATGGGTCAATAATGTCCAAAAAACACACCCATACTAAACACAAAGACAGTAAACATAGAACAAGTTAATAAAACGCTAAAATGTTCGGTTTCTGTTTTAGCAGGAAGAATTAATTGGCTTTTATCTTAAAGATTATAAATCTACTGATATACATAATTGAATTTTTTAAGTTGATGTGCATCAAAATGTTATGGTTTAGATATGAGGAGTTCCCCAAAAGCTCACGTATGAGACAATGTAGGAGTGTTTGTATATTTGTAGGTGAAATGGTTAGATTATGAGAGCTATAACCCAATCAGTGGATTAACCCACTGATATGGATTAAGTAAGTAGTAATTTAGGCATGTGGGGTTTGGCTGAAGGTGGCAAGTCACTGGGGACATGCCTTTGGGGTTTGGACTTTGTCCCTAGTGAGCAGAGCTCTCTCTGCTTCCTAGTTGCTGTGTCCTGAGCTGATTTTGTCCACCATGCCCTTTCACCATGATGTTCTGCTTTTCCTTGGACCCAGAGCAATGGAGTCAGCCAACCATAGACTCAACCTCTGAAACCATGAGCGAAAAGAAACCTTCCTCCTTTAAGTTGTTCTTATCAGGTCTTTTGGTCACAGCAACACAAAGCTGACTAAAATAATCTGCATGGGAATTTCATTATTCATCATTATTCTAATCCTTTCTTGGCCCCAAATCCACTCAGTTGCTGTGTTTTGCAGTCTTCTACATTCTTCTCCCACCCTTCTTTTCCACTAATGCTTTCTTAGTTACATGCTCATCATTGTCATTTGAGTTAACAAACTCACTACTTTGAGACTTTTTGTAGTTTCTATCAATTTTCCCAGATGAGTTCCTGACTCTGGGTAGAAATAGTGCCACTGAAACAGCAGCTTTGAGCAATGCACAACCTCCTTAAAGTAGTGAGCCCGTGTGCCTTCTGAAAACACTTCTCCATACCTTCTACGCAAAAGCTCGACTCTCAGGCCCCATGATGTTACATTCCCCCCTAGATCACAGGTAAAACAAAATCTAATAAAATCAAACACCTCCCTAAGAAAGCAAAATACATTTAAGTCAGGTTGAGGCAGTATCAGTGGTAAGGCAAGAGACAGGTGCTATGATTTAGATAGGGTCTGAGTATGTTTTCCAGAGGCTCATATGCTGGAAGCTTGGTTCCCAATACTACAGCATTTAGCAGTCGTGGGTCTTTAAGAGGCAAAGTCTACTGGAAGTGGAATGGGACCGGGGGTTAATGTAGTTTTCAGAGAATCAAGTTGTTCTTAAGAAAGCAGATTGTTTTCTTAATGTGAAGTACCCCATGTGCTTGGCCCTCTCTGATCTCAGTAATTTCCCTTTTTTTTCTGCTTCTCTACCATGCTATGAACCAGGCACATTAGAATCATGCCAGAGCTAAATAAATCTCTTTCCTTTATAAAGTACCCAATGTCAGGTATTTTGCTATAGCAAAACAACACAAACTAAGACATTTAGCACATGTCCTCCAATAACTCAATTGGTAAGAAATCTGAGAGTCAGTACTTATTCATTACTGTAAGCAAAGCTTAATGAAAAAAGTATTGCACTAGACATCACAGAAAATAAGAAATACAAGATATAGCTCATCTGCCCTCCAGTTGATTAAATCTAGTATAATAAAATACATGCCTGAAGGTATTCAATGGGGTATGCTATGGAAAGTTCAGAAAGTGAGTGATACTGATACTAGAGTTGAGAATTAAATGCAGTAAGATTTTCCCCCTTTCATAATCTCACTACACAGAGCAGAATATCAGTAAGACATAATGATGTTTTATCCACAATTATATAGTATCTATTTCAACCAAAATTTCCATGGAACACATCGAAATAAACTTTAACATCGGCAACTGCTATTGTTGACAAGTCTCAGTCTTCACCAAGATTGACCTTTCAAATATTATATCAATCTGGACTAACCAGGATGTGATTAACAAATGGGCTGAGCACATCAGGCTCAAAACATCAGGGCTTCTTCTTTCATGCTCAAATGAAGACTCAGGATCCGGTCAGCTGGGCTGGATCCTGCTCCACTTAGATGTGAGGGTCCACTCTGACAGTGGTTCTGCCATTTCCATTTGGGTCCAAAGTCTGCCCATTCAGCAGGAAAAAGGAGGAAGCCCATGGGAGACTTTTACGAGCCAGTCCTAGTCATGATATTTACAAGTTCTGTACTCCCTGGGTAGGATACACTTACGTGGATCACAGCCAACTGTGAAGAGGGCCAGGAAATGTAATCTGGCTGTATGCCCAGGGAGAAGAGGCAAACACATTTTGATGAACAGATGGAAGTCTCAACCTCAAATAAGCTCATGTCATTCTCTTGCTTAAAACACTTCAATTGCTTCCCATTGCCCTTAAAACCACAATCATTACCACAGCCTTCTAGGTCCCACATTATGTGGCCCTGCCCACCAGCCTTGAGAAGCGTACTCTGGCTGCACTCCTGTGGCCCCAGATGTAGAACCCCACTGCAGTTCTGTTTTGCCTTTGATAGTCTCAGGTGTCTTGTAGCCCCAAACCTTTGCAGTGCTATTTATTCTGCTTAGAGGACCCATTCCCACCATGCCACACTTTCCTAATAATTATTCTTCTCAGCCTCTCAGTACTTTCAGCTCCTGAGATGAACATGTTCATCTTAATCAGTCTTTGAATCCTTAAGCAGAAGCCCAATTGCTGGAACAAAATTTGTATTCAATAAATTCTTGATGGATAAACTACATGAATGAATGGTATAAATGAGAGGCTGAAAAATTTTTAGAGACTTAACAATAGTTTTCCAAATTTGGGAGGCTCACTATGCTGGTGACATGAGGTAAGAGAGTTCAGCTGGAGCTGACATCTAAAGTTCATGGCACACCTGAGGACAGTGAGTGAGAGTATCGGGGCACTCCAGGAACAAGGATGTGAGGAGCCATAGCCTTAAGTGCTAATATTAACAGGTAGAAATGGAGAATCCAGGAAAAATAAAAAATATGATCACACAGCCTAGAAAAAGGGTCTGTGTTCAGTTTTCTGATAATTAAGTACCAGATGGAAGACGAGACAACAAGAGGCCAAAATAACAGTCCAGGTGACAGAAGTGGCAATGGGAAGAGAAAGGGGGAAAGAGAAAGAAGGGACAAATTTTAGTGTGATTTCAGGAAATAAAAAGGTGCCTTTCAAAGCATAAACTCCTTTACTCAGGACCCTTCGACATCCACCCTTCTCACTCAGTTTGGGAATCAGAATTCCTTCAAGTTCCTTTGAGGATATCTGCCCTCCACCTTCAGGTCTCCCTCTCCTCTCACTCTGCCCTTGCCAGCTCCTGTCCAGCCACAAGGGCTCCTTGCAGATCCTTGGGTGCCCAGACATGTCCCTCCTCTCTTCAAGGCCTTTACACTGGCTCTTTACTTAGAACTCTCTTCCTGGGACTATACATGCCTAACTCATACAACCTCTTCTAAGTCCTTGGTTATGTTTAACTTATCAAAAAAAGCACACCTTACTACCCACCTGCTTCCCCAGCTCAGTATACCAGGTTTTTCCCTCTTCTACTGTTTCCACCCATGTAGTCCTTCTAAACTTCCAGACAGCATAACAACTTATCAAGTTCACTGTTCACTGAGCATCGGTCCCCTACCCCCTGCCCTTCTAGTCTGGAATTACTTTTGGTCCATTTTGTTCACTTTGTATCCCAAATGTCTAAAACAGTACCTGGCACACAAACCATATCCTCAATGAATAAGTTCTAAATGAACAAAGAAAAAATGAGGAAGGAAAAGACAAAGGTGCAATCCAAGATCTCTCCTAAATTTTGAAGTTGGGTGACTAGGAAATAATGCTTTTCTTTATGGAAAGTGAAAAAGCGAAAGGGAAAGCAGGACGGCAGGAAGAAGTGGTTAAGCCATTTGGTTTTAACCATGTTCATCTGAAGTAGTGTTGCAATGTTCCAACAATCAGTGGAGAAATGCAAGAATGTGATTCATAAAAATGCCCATAACCACAAATTCACTGAATTTGAAAAGTATCTTCTCAGAAGCAATAACTAAAGTTGTTAAAAGAAATGAACTTTTCTGTTTTCATGCATTGTCAAATTACATTAATTTAAAATTAAGGAAAAGAAATGAAGAATAACAGTTCATAAAGAGATTTGTGGGAAGGCCAATAGAAAACCTTAGAAAATGCCCACATATCCTTAGGAAATTACCACATAGAAAATTCCTAAAATCTCAGCTTTGAACAACAACCTACAAGGCCTCAAATGGCTTGGCCCTGTCCACTTTTCTGGCTTATGCTAACTCTCTACCTTGCTTCTTTATGCTTCACCCCATGGGGCCTAGAATCACTGAACTACCCCAACTGACGTGCTTAGCTTCCCCTTCATTCTGTCTTTGTTGCTTTAAGACATTAACTAAATGACTGTCATCTTTTGGAACACTAAGCTCCATGTGGACATGGGCTTTGTCATATTCACTATTGTGACATTCCAGGTTGTAGAACAGTATCTGGCTGTAGATAGGTGCCTGCTAGTTGAGAGGGATGGGGAAAAATATATAAGACATGGACAAGTGGAATAAAAAGAAACAGGGAGAGAGAGGAGAAGGACCTACAAGAGTGTCAGGGTACCTAAGCAGCATAGGGTTTTACCAAAGTAAAGTAAATGCAGTAAAGAAGATGCAAAGTATGAAGACTGTGAAGAAACTAGATAAAAGTGATTAATCAGGGTAGTGGAGGCTAAAAGGATATTACAGAGTTATAGAAATAGCAGGTGGTAAATTCACACCTTTGTGATCCTAGAATATATTCTTAGCCATTAAAAGTAGATGCTTCTGTAGCTCTTCCCACCACACTGGGAAGATTTTTCTCCCTCAGTAGTTACCAAAACTGGAAGGACTATTTAAAAAGTACCTGTTTCTTCAGACAAGACTGACCCATGCATATTTAATAGGGGAAACTCTTCAGTACTAACACTAAAGGTTCTTTTATCCACTAAGGTATTCATGTAGGTCATCACCCACTCAACAAATGTTTTTGGAAGTTCTAAGACCATGCATTGTCACACCCTAATATTAAATAACTCACACTCTGTCCTCCGGTCCCCCTGGTTTTATTTCAAAGGATATATTTATTATATAAACAATGGAGTTACTTACAGGAATAAAACCCAATGTGTATAAAATTTAAAAAGGCAGGATCGTGGCATTCTAAGTACTAACATTATAAATAGTGCTGCCAGAAACTTTTAAATTATAACTTAAATTATAACTTGGAAGTTTTAGAAATTTCACACATAAGATTACATATGCTCCTAAGGGATTCTATTTAAACATACACAATCATTTTTAATTGATCGTTAATGTCACTTATGTATGATATCAAGTTGTAATATTTTATAAATTGGCCTTTATAACACAAAACCTTCCACACTTACCATTCTTATTCCATGCAACAATATGGGAAATACATATATATTTCCCTTATTATTTTCCAAACTCCAACACTGATTTTATTTTATTTTGGGGGGTATGGGGGTGGGACCAGGGATATAACCCAAAGGTGCTTTACCACTGAACTATATCCCCACTCACCCCCTCTTTAATTTTTTCTTTAATTTTGAGATAGGGTTTCACTAAGTTGCTTAGGGTCTCTGTAAGTTGCTGAGGCTGGCCTAGAACTTATCCTCCTGCCTCAGCCTCCCAAGTCGTTGGGATTAAAGGTCTGCACCACCGTGCCCAGTCTCAACATTGATTTATTAAAGAAGATGCTTGTTATTCAAACCAGGATTAAGCACATTTTTTAAAGATCTGATTTAAATTCTTCATATAGATTCCTAGTCAGCATTTTGGAGGGGATNGGAAAGTAGAGTAAGTAGTACTGATTTGAAGCTGTATTTATAAGCCAAAAACTCCATTTTTCTATTGAAAGCATTCAGATAGAGTTTAGGAAAATTCAGAGTAGTTAAAATATCTCCTAAGCCATTCCACTTCCTTTATGCCAAAACCAGAAGTACTTTTTATATCTTTTGAAATCCCGGCATTTTATCTTTCTTTATACTACTTAACACTGTCAACCTCACATTATAATTATACATGTTAACAGTGCCTAGAAATTAAGAAATATTGAATAAGATGGCATCTGAACCCAAATATAAATCTGATTTGAAAACAGGTTTTTACTTGGGTTTGGCCAGCATTTCACTCAAGATTCTGTCCATGCTTCTGGATGTTTTCTTTACTCAGTAGCACCACCTAACATAATCCCTTGCAAGTAGATAACACTAAATGTACATCTGAAGAATCCCCTCCATAAAGGGAGTGAACACACTCTTCAGGCAGGCATATATTATGGATGGAATACGAAACTTAAAAAAAAAAACAAAAAACTGCTGCATGGTGGTGGGTGGTACACATCTGTGATCCAGCTACTCAGGTGGCTGAGGTGGGAGGGTCACAAGTTTGAGGTCAGACTGGGCAACTGAGCAAGACACTGTCTCTAAAAAGCAAGGGAGCATGTAGTTCATTGGTAGAGCACTTGCTTAGCATGAACAAGACCCTAGTGACACTGGACATCCCTATTTCAGTCCCTTAATTAGACAGTATAAACTTCAGTCCTCAGCTGCCTGAGTCTTATCAAAATATAGGTTGCAAGAAATAAAATTTTAGGAAGATTTCCTGAAGGCTTCTGGGTATTCCATAGATCTAGACTAATTCCTCTAGGTCTTTCTAATCTTCACTACCAGGCAGATTTCCATTTAAAGACCGGCCACAGCTATTTGAGAACCTTAGAGGATTGTTTTTACTCAATGAAACTGAAGTGTTGAAACACTGACTTATAAATAGGAGAGATTATACAAGAAGAGCCCTGGGAATCTTGTCACTGTAGTGACACTGTTGTTGAGATCTCTTTAACACCACACTGTTTCTTTGTGAGAATTCAGGAAAAAAAAAAAAAGAAGAAGAAGAAAAGAAAAAAAAAATCTCATACATTTTAGTAACAGAAACAATTTCACTTCTCCCAAAAAGCAGTTCATTTCAGTCACAAGCACTGTATATTATATAATTAATCAGTATCTGTGAGAAAACTGAGTCAAATCTGGACCCTTCCCTGAGGACAAGCTCATACCATGAATCCTCAGGAATTAACTTTCTCTTAGCTCTTATTTTTCTTTTTCTTATTTCCTCTTCTTGAAGTCTTATTCTATTTTTCCATTTCTTATTATTATGTGAATGCATATAAACTGCCACGTATTCTTTGTCATATTAAAAGGATGAACAGTTGTTGGATGAACTATATGTCCTCTACTTCAAGCTAAAACTTAAAAAAAATTATAGTTTAATCTGAAATAAGAAAGCATAATTTTCTGAAAATTTGCAAATTATAGAATGAAACTATTAATAATGTTTATCTTTATCCAATATTGCACAAATACTGGAATTCATTATTATTCTAGGCAACATGTGACAGTTCATAAGCCTAAGTATTGCTTTTCTTTAATTTCTTAGTGATTCATAATGTACAATGTATACACAAATGTAAAATATATAAAATGTATTTTATTTTGAATGTTCAATCTATGTCACTAGGGAGTCATCTACATCAATAAATACACATACGCAAGCTGATTCATTTCATTAATCATTAAAAAAGACAAAAATGAACCAAAGCAGCATTTTTCCTGTTATTGCTTCAAAAAACATAAAGCAAACCAAACAAGAATATCAAACAAGTCTCATATTCTACTTTTTTCTACTTCAATTCCTCCTAAAAACAAAGTTAATTGGCTGGAAAAAAAGAATCAGCCCTTTCATTATATTTATATTGTTGTTGTAATATATTACCACAAGTGTAAGTATTTAAAACAATACAAATGAATTATCTTCAAGTTCTTCAGATCAAGTCTGACAAATGTCAAGGGTTAGCAGAGGCGATTTTCAGAAGCCTTTAGTGGGATGGTCCTACTTCCTTCCCACTGTATTTCTCACACAGGCCAGTCCCCCAAGTTATCACTGCCATTTACAATTCTAATGAAACTGAAAACCGACCAAGCTGAAGATTGCAAGAACTTCTCACTTGAGATAAGAGAGTAGAGTCCAAGAAATTCTACCATGTTCTCCGCTTCAGTGTGAAGCACTCTTTCCAAGCCTCTGCTGCTGCTGACATAGACAACTGTGGAAATTGCCTTTTTACTGAACTGATTATGGTGGAGGCTAAGTCCACTTCTCTGTCCCTTGGCAAATGAGACCATGAGAAATAGAGCTAAGGCACGGGCATGAATTGGCCAGCGCTCTTTTACAATACCTTAAGAGACACAGTGAATGAGTTAAGAAAATCAATCTGAAGCTTAAAGCTGGATGATACAGTAAGAGATGGAAAAACAGGGAATAAAGAAGAAAAAAGAAGAAAAGTTGATCCCACCAAAGTCTATGCTCAAAATTCAGATGGTCAGCAAAAATGAAAGAACACAAATGAGAGGCAGAGATGGGTGAGCTCATGAGGATGTCTTCTCTCCTTTACTGCAAGTAAAAATCCACCCCAATATGTTATATACCTAGTATATTTTGCCTCAATAGTCAAAATAAGTTTATTCCAAAAATTCTATACAGAAAGGTAAAATAGCAAAAAATGCTAAGGTATAGAAAATGGAATTGATCTTTTTCTTTTGTGGAAAGAAATAAAAAGTTGAAAAACTGAAACTATGCAACATTTTTAAGTACCCTTTGTCATTTAAAAGTCAGTTTGTGGGGCTGGGGATGTGGCTCAAGCGGTAGCATGCTCGCCTGGCATGCGTGCGGCCTGGGTTCAATCCTCAGCACCACATACAAAGATGTGTGTCTGCCAAAAACTAAAAATAATCAATATTAAAAAATTCTCTCTCTCTCTTTAAAAAAAAAGAAATAAAAATATAAATAAATAAATAAAAGTCAGTTTGTTAACTGAACACCTAAAACAAATTATGGATACTATGGCCCACCCAAACTTACTGTGATTATACAATTACAGAGGGAAATGAAGGGGACATAAGAAGTGAAGAAAAGGAGGAAACGTGTGAAGGGAATTGAATTTGGAGAAGGGGGGAAAGAGGTTTTATACTAATTTTCAGAAAGTATTAAAAATCTCTAGTAAATCCTTTTCTTATTTAACATTTATGAAATTAATGATATCTGAAATATTTTATTCATTTTATAAAAACCTTGGCTCATTTACATAAAGAGAATAAATAATCCCCTAGCATATCTGTTGAATTTTTCATGATAAGGCATTTACCTAAGAATTTTACTGAGTCATGAGGTTTATAAGAAAAATCTCCAAAATTAGACTTAAACTAGATAAAGCCCAGATAGGATCACAGATGCAAACATTAATTTGATTAATATAATCAATAGATCTCTTTATGATTAAATGTTGCATACACTTCCTTTATGATCTTGCCATTAACATACCTAACTGCCAGATTTAACGATAAGATGAACCTGCCAAGTCTTTGTAAAGGAGGGACACTGGCTTGGTTGACACAGGATCTGATTTCTTATTACAGCTTTGCTACTAAGTAGTATGACTTCTACAGTTATTTCATCTCAAAAATTATGAGACTTTGACTCAGGTACTCTCTAAGATGTCTTCCAATTCAATTATTCTTTTATTGAAATTACATTCTAATATTAGAGCTCCTAGGAAAGATGAATTTGAAAATCTTCACCCCTGCCAATCTCCCAAGACCTACTTATTACCACAATAACCTGAAATATTATTATGAAACTAATATAAATTAACTCCTAAAGAAAGTAGGTAGCAAACTTTAGCATGTCATAGAATTTAGGTCCCAACCTCAGAGAGTTTTCCATGTTCCAAACTCCAGAGAGTCTGATTCAGAAGTGTATGGGCGTTAGAAATCTGCAATTGAACCAGCACTGCTGGTACTTCAAACAGAAGTTGTTGGGGAATTACAGTTTGAGAAAAAGGGCTTTAAAATAATGTGCCAATCAAAGTTTTCTATATTTATTCCCATACTCAAAGTTTTCTATATTTATTTCCTTACTCTGAAAGAAATTTTAAGATGACTAAATCAAAAGGAAACATGAATAAACGGAATCTATGAATTAAAGTCAAGATAATTATTAAAATACGTAATAGTCATCGAGTCAGATATAATAAATACTACATACATTTCTCAGGTTTTTTATGAGTTTCCAGAATGACTCAAGGTATCTTAAATTTAACAGCTATATTAAAAATATCATATTTTTTCATTCAGTAGAAAATAAATATCTGCCAACTACTAGCTGTTATACAAAGCTTCACAAATTCCAACAATGAAAGAAATGTTTAAGGAAAATATAAAACTCCAAAGGGCTTAACTTTATTATCTTACAAATTATTCAAACTAACATTATTATACATACCAAAGTACATGGCTGTCCCAATCCTTCCTCAGGGATATTAGTGATCTGATCAATAATTATTAAACCTGAGACTGCCATATTCATTTTGAGGATACATATTAAAAATATAGTCACTATTCCTAAAAGATAAGCCAGATTACAGTCAACATTAACAGAGTTAAAATAGTAATGGCAGATAGAAAATATGGAAATTCTGTTTGTACATAGGAGTTCATTCCTGACAAGCTCCACTCTCCCTTAAGCTGGTTTGCCCTCTCCTGCTGATGGCTAAGGAAGGCCCACATTAGGGTGCCTGTCCACAGAGAAGTGTTGCTCAAGCTTTAAAATGCAAATGAAAGACCTGGAGATCTTGTCACAATGCAGATTTCTCATTCAGTGGTCAGAGATTCAATATTTCTAATAAATTCCCAGATAGTGCAATGCTTCTGGTCATAGGACAACAACGAATAAACCTCAGGGCATTTCGAACTCTTTGAGCTAAACAGAGGAAATACCATGAATTAGACATAGGTCCCCGTGGCAGATTATAATTTCCAGAGATGACCATAACACAATTACTCCCCACCTCACATGGTTTTTCAGACCTTGGGGCTCCATCACCAAGAGATAAGTAAGAGTTTAGATGCCCACCCAGGAAACTGAATCCAGGCCAGCTTCCTGGCTGGTTTGGAAACAAAAGACATGGTGGAAGTATTACTTCTGAGCCTCAATGAGAGGACACCTTGCAGCTTCGGCCTCCCTCTTGTCAATCAATGTTTCCAAATGTTTCTCTAGGAACCCAGCTGCCAAACTGTGAGAATCCCAAGCCATAAGGTCACTCTCATAATAGTCCAAGCTTCAGGATCAGTTTAGCCCAGGCACCAGAAATACGAATGAAGAAACCTCCAGAGGGTTCAAGGCTCAGCCACTCCAATCACTCAGCCTCTTAAACAATTCTCAAATGACACAGACATTCTGTAGCAAAGACAAGTCATCCACAGGTAGCCTTTCCGAATTCCTAACACACAAAATCCATATGCACAGTAAAACAGCTATTGTTTGAGGTGATTTGTTACACATCAATAAAACCTGGAGGAATGAAGTTAGAGTTAAGGTAGAGAAAGTACATCCAAACAATAATAGCAAAAACTAATCCTATGTATGATTTTAACAGTTCCAAGTTGTAGAGCGAAGAGAAGGAATGTTTGGTAATAGAGACAACTCATCCAAGACTGTTGTAAGAACTCAAGGGAAAATTAATGCTGGAATAGAAGGTAAATCCTGACATGAGGCAAGATGTTATAACAGAAATAAATGGGAACCATTGCAAAGGAACTTCACAGACACCAGTAACAAAAAATAGTAACCACGCAGAAAGAAATTGGAGGATGGAACGTGGACTGTTAAATCATGACTTTAGGGTAGCTTTTTTTCCATCAGTGAGATTTATTTTATTAGACTAATTAAAACACCCCAAAAGTAAAAGACAAATCAAATCAAACTAGAGATGGGAAAGAAAATGTTGTAAGGAGAGAGACAAGCAAAGACACAGAACCCCCATGGGGCATGAACAGGATTGGGAAGCAAGAATTATAACACCATGGTTAACAGCGTCTTGGGATCCACTGACACTTCCACTGGAGAAATATTTCTGAATCCCTACTATGTGTCATTTATTGTTCCAGAAACTACTATATAGGGAGGAACATGATAGTTGCTGCCCCATTAAGTGTGAATATAGCAAGGGTAATAAAGAAGTAAACATGTATATGAATGTTATACTTTGATACAGTGATAAATATGATGAAGAAAACAAAGCAGAGTAAAGGGATATCTGGGAGAGGGAAATGGGCAGAGGAGATACATAAGATCTGTGTACTCCAATTTAACCAAGACAGAGCCTATGAAAAAAAAAAAATATATATATATATATATATATATATATATATATAA
>NW_026000140.1:2402083-2404152 GCF_001458135.2 Marmota marmota marmota
AAAAAAAAAAAAAAAAAAAAAAAAAAAAAACACGGGACTAAGCTGACTTCAAAAGGAATACTCATTTACAATATGGGAGCTAAACCAAGAAAGATTATCACCTTGTTTGACCTCAACTGGGAACATGTATATTTTAGGTGACTTAAAAGTTTTTCTGGCTATGTGTGACCACCAAAGGCGCCTGAGCATTCATCTTGGAGCTATGAATAAATTTTATCAAGTAAGCAGATTTGCAAATAAATAATCCATAAATAATGAGCATAAACTGTGTAGCCAAGTAACTGATGTTACAGTTATTTACTATTTCAAGGTTTTAGTACTGAGGAATTGAGCCCAGGAGTGCTTACCCATTGTGTCACATTCCCAGCCCTTTTTTTGTTTGTTTGTTTGTTTGTTTTGAAACAGGGTCACACTAAGTTGCTTAGGGCCTCTCTAAATTGCTGAGGCTGGCTTTGAACTTGTGATCCTCTTGCCTCAGTCTACCGAGCCACTGGAATAACAGGTGTGCACCATAATGCCTGGAATTTCCTGAGTTTTTTACTATAAACGTATTAAAAACAAAAAAAAATTATATTTCTCAATTCAGGCATAGAAATTTTTGCACCTTCTGCTTAACCTATGGATATAGTTACTATGCAATCTGTATTAAAATTATGCATTTACTTCTGAATCCCCTAATTGCCAATTCCTCTGAGATAGTATATGGCACTTAGGTAATAGATAAAAGTTGAATAAAGTTCCTTAAGTATTGAGTTTGCCCAAACTGTTCACATTATAAAACACTCTTCAATATGGCAACTGAGTAGAGATGAAAGTTGTAAGTTGTGTAGTCTACAAAACTTTACAAAGAAATCATCACTCTTCACTAAATCTCATCAGGGAAGGCAAGTCTTTGAAAGAAACTCAGTTTAATAAGAATCAGCATGAAATCCATACCACCAAAACTAACTACATCAAAGATTTGCCAACCAACTTCCTGAAATATTCTCAAACTAGCATGTTTATAAAGAAGCCTCTACATCAACTTATTACAACACAAAGAGGATTAAATAACTAGTATTTTGCCCATTCATCTATATTGCCCTGAGTAAACACTAAGCATTTTATAGCCATGATATGATCATAGCCCAACTTCTATTACAATTTATCAACCTCAGGTAAGCATTTAAGGCTGCAAGGTTAACACAGAAGATGCTCTACACTAGGCCTGTGTAGTCAAAATATTCACCAGATCCAAACCTACTCAGCCAAGTCTCTCTACTGACCACTAGGAGCCACTTCTCCCATGTGTCATGAGCACAGAAGCATCATGCTCAGCTCTGCACCGTCCTGTTAGTTTTGTTACTAACACCAACCCAATGCAGAAAGTGAAGGAAATAAAAATTTTCTAGTCTCACAACTGCTAGGTGGAGTCAATTAGAGTATCTGTATTCATTAATGTTAACAATAGGTATAATATGCTAACAGGAGCAATGGCAAAAACAAAGGTAGTTTGGAGGAAACAAAAGTACACTTACTATTTATAAGATGTTTTCCATTAATTTGCATAGGTGTTGGGTGTGAAAGAATTGTTTCTGTCCTTGTATGTCCCCACAAAGGGGTTGTTGTTCCAACTTTGCATGGCCTTTAGCTACTTACTAGGAGTAGAGTGACATTAAACCAGGGTAAACGAGTTGGCCCTACATTACTCAATATGCATGAAAAGGACACAGGGAAGCAGCGTGGTCACACAGAAGGAAAACCATGAAGACAGGAGCCGCCGCCCGCGCCTGCAAGGTAGGCAGACCTGCGACAGACCGGCGGATCAGGCCCAGCGGCCTGCCGGCCTGGTACACACGTCACCCCAATTGGAGTAGGGGCAGAGCAGAGCCGCCACCCGTGCCGGAAAGGTGGGCAGACCTGCGTCCGACCAGTGGAACAGGCCCAGCGGCCGGCCGGGGTGGTAGGCTCGTCACCCCAATTGGAGTAGGAGCAGAGCAGAGCCTTCGTCCGTGCCCGGAACAGGCCCAGCGGTCCACGGGTGTGGTAGACAAGTCACACCAATTGGAGGGGGGCAGAGCAGAGCTGCA
>NW_026000140.1:2410914-2418514 GCF_001458135.2 Marmota marmota marmota
CCCCCCCCCCCCCCTTTGCCCTATCTAAAGTTCCTCCATTCCTCCTATGCTCCCCCTGCCCAATCACCATTATGAGTCAGCATCCTCATATGAAAGAAAACATTTGCCCTTTGGTTTTTCTGGGATTGGCTTGCTTCACTTAGCATTATATTCTCCAACTTCAACCATTTACCTGCAAATGCCATGATTTTATTCTCTTTTAATGCTGAGTAATGTTCCATTGTGTATATATACCAAATTTCCCTACTGAAGGGCAGGCATCTAGGTTGGTTCCATAATTTAGCTATTGTGAACTGTACTGCTATAAACATTGATATGGCTGTGTCCCTATAGTATGATGGTTTTAAATGCTTTGGGTATAAACCAAGGAGTGGGATAGCTGGGTCAAATGGTGGTTCCATTCCAAATTTTCTAAGGAATCTCCATACTGCTTTCCATATTGGCTGCACCAATTTGCAGTCCCACCAGCAATGTATGAGTGTGCCTTTTCCTGCACATCCTCACCAACACTTATAGTTGTTTGTATTCTTGATAGTTGTCATTCTGACTGGAGTGAGAAGATATCTTAGAGTAGTTTTGGTTTGCCTTTCTCTAATTGCTAGAAAAGTTGAACATTTTTTCATATGTTTGTTGATTGATTATATATCCTCTTCCAAGAAGTGTCTGTTCAGTTCCTTGGCCATTTATTGATTGGGTTATTTGTATTTTTTGGTGTTAAGGTTTTTGACTGCTTTATATATCCTAGATTACAATCATGCATCAAAATCTGTTATAATATTCATATCTAAAGGGTATTTTGTTGTAGGTTAACTGCCATATAGCAGAAATACTACAGCCAACTACCAATGTGCCTGCCACTAGTTTCTCCAAACTTTAGACTACTCTCCACAAGCCAAATTCTTGAAAGGGAAAAAAAATCCTTCCCTCATTTAAAAATATCAGTGAATACTTGTTTTCTAAAAGCACAATCTGAATATTTTAGCTTAGCATATGATGCGCACACAGTCCCAAACTACTTTATACCTTGCCAACTCATTTCTGCAATAGGTAGGCTTGCAGTACCTCTCTGGCCAGAGCAGATGCTCAGTTATACCTTTTGCATCAGCCATAGCAGATGAGAACTTTTACACAAGATGAACAAATCCAAAAATGTAAAAATGTTCATTGTGTGAATTTTGTCCTTCAACAATTAAAATAATTGTAGTATGTTCCATGAAGGAGGAAATATATCTATTCAATTTAGATTTCCATGTTTTTAACTAGAATAATTCTGAGAAACTCCTCCTCATCTTTTTTTTTAAACTTGAGTAAAGCTAACACACAATAAAATGATGCACAAATCTTAGGTGTTCAGTATAATGAGTTTTCAGAATTGCAAATACTTACATAGCCAACACTAAAAACAACACATCAGACATATCTGTTTCAAAAAAAAAAAAAAAGATATTTTGTGTTCCTTTCTAGTGAATTTCTCTCTCCCTTCCTCCAGCAACCACTTTTGTGATTTCCAACATGGTAGAATGTTTTGTGTATTCTCAGGCTTCATATGAGTCACATCAGAGCACATGTAGACTTTTTAATCTGTCTTCTTTGACTCAGCATATTTGTAACACCCACCCATGACATTGCATGGATCAGCAATTTATTCCTTCCAATGCTGAACCGTATTCCACTTGTATGAATATAATATCTTTCATGTTTTTATCAACACTTTGTGTGTCATCTTTCATGAAGTGTCAGTTCAATTCTTTTGTTTATTTTAAAATATTAGATTTTTCATCTTTTCATTGATGATTTATAAAAATGTCTTTAAATATTCAGGATAAAAGTCATTTTTCAAGATACAGATAGATTATACAGAGAAAATGTTTTCCAGGCTGGGTTGTGTCTCACAGTGGTAAAGCACTTGCCTCTTATATATGAGGCAATAAGTTCAATTCTCAGCACCACATATAAATGAATAAAGGTCCATCGACAACTAAAAAACATTAAAAAAAAGGAAAATATTTTCCCCCATTTGCAGGGGTTTTGGTTTGTTTGTTTTTGTTTTCTTGTGGTGCTGGGAATTGAACCCAGCACCGTGTGCATGCAATGCAAGCACTTTACTAACTGAGCTATATCCTCAGCCCTTGCAGTTTATTACTTTATGGTGATCTGTGATGAACAGAATTTTTAGTCTTGATGAAGTTCAACTTACTAATGGTTTTCAAGTTAGTACTTCTGGGGTTCTGATCAAGAAATCTTCACCTACTACAAAGATTCTTTCATGTGCCACCATTACTCTGTAGGTTATAACTCCTGTTATAATGATTCTCTCATCAGAGGCTGCATCTTTTTCATGGGGAAATGGCTAAACAGAGCTAGTCTTGGTTTATTCATTAGTTAACTCAATGCTCTAGCAACCATCTTAAATATTCTCAGCACTTGATCACACATAATCATCTTCTGTGTTCCCCAACCATATTAAAATGAAATGTAATCTTAACAAGAGGTTCCCAGTTGGGGGCTGCATGAAAGGTTATCATGGTTGGTGCTTCTTGTGTCCTACCAAGAAGCTTTGTCTACTTCAGAATCACTCCATGTGCTAACATATTTCTGCATTCTCTCCAAAATTATACAATGGAGAAATAGCACTACTTAGTTCAGTTAATATGAGTGTTAAGTAACTATCCATTATGGCAGTTGGAATATGGGAATTAATTTTCATCATTTAGTTCCCTACAAATACCTTCCCACAATATCAGTCCTCACAACCCCATCAAAACACAGGCACATATTAAACTCCAGTACCAAGGCAAAGTCACTTTCTTCTGTGTCCCTCAGCTTCTATTACAGCACTTCACTACCTGCAATAATTATGTATTCATTCATTCAACAAATATCCCTTGAGTGCCTATTGCATGTCAACACCATGCTAAGGAGTACAATGCTTAGTAAAAACAGTCCTTATTACCATTAAGTTTCCCTTCTAGTGTTAAAATGTTTTAATTTGCACCTAGACAATTATCTGATGAAGAGTCACTGTCTGCATCTTATTCAGCACAATCTCCAACAGTTTGCAGATTCTCATAAATATCTGTTGAATTAATTTTCCAAAAAAAGAAAAAAAAAGATTGAGTAGTTAAACCTTCTGGTTTGTTCTTCTGTTACTTGAAGCTCAAAGCATGTTAACAGTTCATGTTAGGCAATCAAACATGATCTGTATTAAGATAAAGTAATTCAATTTTCACAGATAACATTTCCATTTAGGGAAATCTGAGATTCCAAAGACAAGAAAGGCAGTGGGTGGGGTGGGGGAGTGTCATATTCCAAATCAAACCAATGCTGTTTCATTTTGTTACTATTAGTAGGGTCAATTATTCCTCAAAGTTCTGGCAACAGAAAAGAATGATACTGAGCATGTGTGTATTCACATGTGATCTATGGACCACCAGTAGATCATATGGACTTCAACATAAGGGGCTGAAGAATGGCAATCCCAGGTCTTGACAGTCTTCTCCCAGGAGACCGTTATATATTCGTGGAATTAGAATAAACAAAGAGAATGGTCCTTGCATATGTCACCGTATCCTGCAGGAAACCTAACTCCAGTTCAATCATGAGAGACAATGGCAGCAGACAAGAGGAGGCAAGCTGGGTGTTTCCCAGCAGAAACGGAGCCAGAGCCAATGCCCCTGCTAAGGGGAAAACACAGAAATCCACAGACAGCTCCTTCTCCTGTTCCTAGAAAAACAAATACAGAAGCTCCCTGCTACCCTCACCAAAATCTAAATGGGGAAGTCAAAGAGGTACAAAGCTCACTGTGTATGAGGCACGATAAAAATCTACTCCTCTCATGCCTTTCCAAAATCATAAAAAAAAAAAAGCTAGTAACTGTCATCATGGTCTTATCCTGGACATTTAAGAATAAACATTAAACACCTCAAGGTATTTTTTCCGATTTAAATCTAAACCCAGGTTTATAATTAACATCTGTGTTAAAAGTAATATATTTACACGTGAATTTCTCTAACTTTTGAAAGTTTGAATATGTGCTGGATTTTTCTTTCTTTCATTCTTCTTTGGGGGAGGGCTATAAATACATTTTAAGGAATTAAGTGGTCAGTTATCAAAGTTTCACACATGGAAACATCATCCCTAACTGCTGAATATAACCAGAAGGAAATGGTATAAGCATAAGTGATATATTTGACATTGTATATTTTAATACAAACTGAAAGAAGCTAAGGGGTGAATTTAAATTACAATACTAGGTAATTCTTAATAGCCAAAACGTGGAAACAAGCCAAATTTCCCTCCTTGGAAGAATGAATGAATAAAATAGTTTACATCAGAATAAAAAGGAATGAAAAACTGCTGCACACAACACAGATGAACCTTGAAAGCATGCTACACGAAAGGGTTCAGTCACAGAAGACCACATACTGTATGATTTCATTCATGTAAAATGTCTAGAAAAGGCAAATCCACAGAGACAGAAAAAAAAATTAGTGACTTCTTAGAACTCAGGGAAGAGAGAAACAAGGGAAGAAAATGGAAAGTGACTGTTAATGGGCACAGGGTTTCTTTCAGATATAATAAAAATAGTCCAAAATTGATTTTGGTGATGGTTGCACACTCTAAATACTAGAAGTCTTTGAATTTTAAATAGATGAATCATATGGTATGTGAATTATCTCTCATGAATTATTAAAAACAGATACTACTTTGTAGCAGCAAATAACATCTACTTTGTGTATAGAAAGAGAACATGCATGAAATAACAACTTGTCCACATCTATAAAGTATAAACATGGGAGATTAAAGAGGGAGGCAAAACTGGGAGAGATAACTCTTTGAGTTTAATGCCACAAACTGAACATACTTTGTCTCATCCAACCAGCCCAGCCAACAATATGTTCTAACAATCCATGGCAAAGTTTCTCAACCTGTTTGAGAATCCCAGTTAAATACACTGTCCTCAATGAGAAATACTTATGGGGAAAAGAGTTCTTAATGCACTCATTTGAAATGCACAAAGGGAAAAAAAGCCAATGAAAATAAAATGTTACTTGTATCAGCAAGATGGAGTTTTAAAAAACAAATCAGCTCAACAAATTTCTATGTACATGGGATTAGGGAGCTTCATATAAAAAAATCACATGCCCAAACCAGCCCAATACAGGGTTAAGGCCACTGCAAAAAAAAAAAAAAATGCTGTTGAGCATTGCTGCCTTGACCCAGAATAAAATTTTAGAAGACAAATTGATTTTTGTCCCATGGTATGTACCATAGAGAAGATATTAGGAATATTGCTAAGGCTATCACTGACTAGCAGAAGTTGCATGTGAATTAAAATAATAAAAGGACTGAGTATCCCTGAGCATACTTGGAGCTTCAAGTAACAGAAGAGCAAATTAAAAGAAACTAGAAAGGATTAATCATGTCACATACAAACAAGTTATGTGGAAGGAAAGCCCCCTGGTTGATACAGCTATTCAACCTGACCTCCAGGACTCCAGGACTATGAATCACTGCGCTTTGCATCCCTGTACTCAAGTGATGTCGCTTCTAATGCTTCCACACTAATGACAGCAGCTCTAGGTATCAACTATGAACACAGTTCCAGATCCAAAAGAAAAAGAAAATAAGGTATTATATCTTTTTATTTGAGAATAAAAGCCTTTGCAAATGTCCTCTGGCCAACTTCACATGTCTCACTGCCAGGATTGCAATCACATGGACATGCTTAAATCAATCCCTGGCCAGGAGAATGGGACCACCATGAGCAGTTCACACTACTCATGATGTGCTGTAGAGGTGGGCAAGAGAGGTTTTCTCCCAATGTTAGAGGATAGGACCATAAGCAAAACCAGGATGAAAGGTAAGAATCCCTGATCAAAAGAAGGATGGTCAGACTGCTGTGTGGTCCAGACACCATCACAAACAGGAAAAAGAGAATGTATAAACTACACAGGAGAAGGCTATGATGAAGAATTTGGAGATGTGAAAGTCTTCAAATATCACATGAAAGAGAAGATTTCTCTGATTAATTTAACGTAAAAAACACAAATAGTATATTCAGAACAAGCTCACACACAGCAATCGTTAGACTTCTCAGGTAAAGCCTGAATCATAATCTACAGAGGAGAATACATTCTTTGAATAGAAGGCTGAACTAACTAACCAAAGATTTCTTATATCCTTCTCCAGTTTGGCTGAATTGCACATGCAGGAAACTGGCCCATAACCTCCTCCCTTATCCTCCTCAAGGAATTGCCAACCCAAATTTAAAACTAAAAATGTTGTTTTATTTTTTTTTCAAGTGAGTTTTTTTTATTGTTAGTTGTTCAAAACATTACAGAGCTCTTGACATATCATATTTCAAACATTTGATTCAAATGGATTATGAACTCCCATTTTTATCCCGTATATAGATTGCAGAATAAAAATGTTGTTTTAAAATGGCAAGGAAAGAAATAATAATTTTTCACAGTTGAACAGCCTTTTCTTGAAAAAGACAATAAAAAAGTTTTAACAAAATTCAGAGCAATCTAAAGTAATTCTAAACATTGTTGTAAACTTCTTTCCATTTCTCTCCTAGTTTTCAATCCCAGATATATGTCTATCTGCACACGACAGTTCCTATAATTGCTCTAAGTAGAACAGACTGCAGGCCATGCAGGGGTTCTAGACTAAGCCAGAATTTACTAAATAAAAAACAGTATCTGAGAATTCTGTATGGCTTTCTTCACTTTTATTCTATCTACCAGCACAAACAAGCAAAGCAACAATTAAAGAAGCTGCCATCAATGCCACAAGAGAAGCCCATTATGTCCAATCACATCCCACTTCTCTTCCAAGTCCTACCTTGCAACTGCCATGCTGACCTATTTTCATGCAGCTGCTATTGATGATTATTTAGACAAATAACAGGATCTCAACCCAAATTTATGTGATTTTCTGTAAAGAACTTCATTAAACTGAAAGCACAGTCATTAAGTTTATATTCAATTACATAAAATTTCGAGTTAGGATATTCTCTCTAATGCCACCTTTGAAAACAAACTTAACAAAATGTAAATGTAAAAACTCTCAGGCTTTTCTTGTGCTCTGCAACATGAGACTAAAGGAACCTAAAGTTAATTGAGAAAAGTCTATAATGGTCCCACGCTCCTCATCTTAATCACCTATATCTTCGTTTTGCAGCAGATTATGAAACATGGCTCTAAAGTCAAAACTGGTGATCCAAATGCAGCAAGTGTCAGAAAAAAAAAAGTGTATTTCCCTTTGTTTCTGAATGGAAACATGAGAGAACCCATGTTGTTCACATCTAAAAACATAACCACTTTTTTTCTGCTGGCCTGGAGTCTGCTAAGCATATCATATTGCTACTTACACAGAAATTTTCACAAAAGATCCCAGGGCTATGTTTTTTATACTACATAATGGTTTACTGTATATCCAATGGGGACTTCTCTGCTTTTTTCCTTTTTTTTTTTTTAAGTCTCACCTATCTGTCCTACATGCACCTGACAGGAGCCCCTGCCCTTGTCCGTAGAGGCTGTGTTCCAAGGCCCCCAGTGAACACGAAACCAAAGATAAAACTAACATATATATA
>NW_026000140.1:2419194-2474966 GCF_001458135.2 Marmota marmota marmota
ATTATCATCTTAAATTTTATACACATACAATATATATGTAAACATGTACACATAAAAACATATACACTTATATATAAATATTTAAAACAAAAATAAACAGGTATTTTATTAATATTGCCTATGCAGGACTAAACTTCTTTTAGTTCTCAAAATTTTCATATATATATATATATATGAGAGAGAGAGAGAGAGAATGTTTGTCCTATACATACATATCTATTATAAAGTTTAATTTATAAATTAGGCACTATAAGACATTAACAATAGTAGCTAATAATAAAATAGAACAATTTCAGCAATATACTGTAGCAAGTTATTTTAAACTTATGATCTTCTTTTTACTACATTTAATATTTTTTCATTTAATATTTTAATCACATTTGACCCCTGGTAACTAAAAACAAGGAAAAGTAAAACACGATAAAGGGAGGCTACTCTGTCATTCCAGAGGAAGCTAAAGAAATATAAGGTGTAGGGCCCTAGGCTGGAACAGGCCACTTCTAAGGCTGAGGGAGGGCACCACCAATGTTTCCATGCCATGATATATTTTAAATTTGCAAAGGTATTTTAATATTGCTTGCTTTAGACTGTTGCCCTTTTCACTTTGACTTCTGTTCTGTTATATTTGTTCTTATGTTGGGATCACTGGTGAACATTTTGGGGACCTATATTAACATAAATTGAGTTGGGAGTACATTTACTTTGGGTTAAGTGTAATACATTTCTGTAATTCACAGCAACTTTCTTATATAGTTGAATATTGCTAGCTGTCCCAGTGTAGAAAGGCCTTTCAAGTTCATTACACAGAAACATCAGTAACAAATAATGTGCATGAAAATTTGAAATGCCCTGAAATTATTAAGCTCATACATGAAAGAAATGTGATAGAAGTTTCTACAAATTGGCAACTATCCAAAAACTTATAGAGCATTATTTATAGACCATACTACTAAAATAAACTTTTATAAATGTATAAAGAATAAAAAACATAATTTCAACTATCCATGATAAATACTAAATTATATAATATCTCACCAGAAGATATTACAGAATTACTAAAACATGAAGAATCAATACAAAAGTAAGCATCCTTTCCTCCAAAACAGGAGAGGGAAAAAAGTGTTCTAGAAGTACATAAGATATTTACTCAATAAAATTCTCATTATCTGAATTTTATAATATTTATGGGGATTCTTTTTTGATTTTTGAACTTTGTAATTTTTTATGGTTTCTTATTATCAATATTTACATTAATAGCTTAGTATTGACAATTCTGTATTATTTTTTCTTTAAAAGGACACTTCCCCAAACCAATTAAGCTTCAAACCACACAAAGCCTGGAGTCACTTTGTCTCAGTCTTGTCATGCTCTCCCTTTACGTCCTGGGGAAATCAGACTCTTAATTCTCCTTCCACCTCACACTGACAACTCCTTCTCTGTCTCACATTCTAGATCATTCTCTGTACTTAAACCTAAAAGTAGGGGTGTATAAAGTTATAAAGATTCTGTTCTGAGCTTCATCATCTTTTCTGATAATTTACTTCCTTTTGATGATTTCACCCAACCCCATGGCTTTAAAGAGCATCTGTGGACTGTCTTTATCACCCAAATCTACAACTCCTATTCTAACCTCCATGAGATTCCATACTGGGTTCTACAACTGCCTTCCTGACATCTCCACAGAAATGTCATGAGGGCATCTCAAATTTTCCATGGCCCAAACAGAACTCTTTGAGTTTGCAGTGTGATCCCCACTGTTCCCTAGTGATCCCCATCTCAGGAAATTGCCCTTCTATGCTACTCGTCACATCTAAAATCTAAGACATCATAAATTCCTCTCTTTCACTTACTTACTTATTGCATTCATCAGCAAGTCCTGCCAATCTATCTCCAAACATATTTCAAATCCATCACTTCTTCTCATCTCCCTCATCACTACCATAGTCCCAGACACCATGACATCACATCTGGAAATAAGAGCCTCTGCCTTAGATTCTTGTCCTCCCCCTTCCATTCTCTAAACAGCAAGCTGATCTTTCCTTTTAAAAAGCAAATCATACCATAATCGCCCTTCTCTTAAAATCCTCCATTGGCAAAAGCAATTAAATGGTTATACTCACAAAGCCAAACCAGACCTGGCCTCTTTCCATCTCTTTGCTTTGTAACAGCCTCCCTTGCTCACCGAACTCAGCGGTTGGTTCCCTCAGAAATATTTTCCTCACTGATCCTTCTGATTCTCCCCACATCTGTCATTTTTCTTTTTTCTCTCATCCGATGTATCATCCCTTCCTCACCACTTATCTTAAAAATGCCTTAGTCACTTTCTGTCACATCACCCTATTTTGTTATCTGCATCACAGTTAGACCTCTGACAATTCTATGGGTTTTCTTCTGTGCTTATGGGTTTTCTCTCAGCCTCTCCCTCATCTGTCATCTTTGCTGGGGTGTCCCACCATTTAGAACAGTCCTCAACTTACCCTTTAGGTCCTTAGTACTTTTTTTTCCCTGAAAAATGACACCAATAATCCTGGTGTCTATGGTCAAGGCCTGTCTCAAAGTTTATTGAAATGCCCTGAAATTATTAAGGGCATTTGGTTTGAAATGGTTTGAAAGGGGTGGGGGCAAGGCTTATACCATACCCTTCTTCATATGACTGCTGCTTGGAACCACATATTTGCCTTTCATGTAGGCAGTGAACAATACAATCATCTTTACTGGCCATAAACATGCTCCAGCAGCCACGTGACAAGGTCCTGGCACTGCAGAAGAGCATGAAGGGCACTCTTGTTCTGGAACAGACATTGCCTGTTGTTTCTTAGGTAAGTTTGGCTCACTGTGGCTATGTAAAAGGCATCAAAATGACAAAAAATCTGTGTTTAATTCACTATATGACCATTCCCAAATTTTTGTTCTTTGGCCTTTCACGATCTAGTATTTTACCAAGCCTATGTAAAGGTAGCAATTGCTTTGTCTCAGACAATTTTTTCTTAAGTTTTCACTCGTGCCAATACCACAAATGTACATAAGGCCCACCATGATTATATCATTTAAGAAAGTCTATGGTAAACTACAATCTGTGGCAAATGTTCTGTTACTGCAAATGTGTAGGTTCCATGAAGCTTCACTCAACCCATATTGCAAATTTATTCCAACTGGGTGGCCTGTGCTATCCTGCCCGTCTCTCTCACTTCCTTTGCTAGAAAGGCCTCCAAGAGAGTTTCAGCAAGAGAAGGCAGATGTACAAAAACAGCATGCAAATGCTTCTACGTTCAACACCACCCAGAAAAGGAAGAAATGGGAGGAAGAAGGTGGGAAGGGAGGGGGAAGAAGGATGGATGCAAGAGGAAGAAAAAAGCAAAAGAAGAGGCTAAGTAGAAAGAAGTGAAAAAGGAAGGAAAAAGAAAACACAGAAAGAAAGGGGAATAGGCATCAGATAAAATGGTCCAAAAGAAAATCCCTAGAACCACAGCACAACACACCCTATCTTCCCTGTAGAGACAGACTGTAGACAGTGAAGGAAAAGCAAGTCCTTTCATGAAATCATCTACAGACCTTCATGAGTCAAGGCCTAAGGCAGCTAGAGAAGTCAGCCAGGTGTCTAAAACTGGAGAATAGCAAGACCAAACCAATCCTGGCTGGAATCACAATTCTTGAAGGTCAAGTAACACCAAGCACAAAGTGACTGCTTGGCTACAGTAGATCTGAGCTACTCACAACAGATGTTGGGGGAAAAAATGATAATGGGAAAAGAATGACAGATTTCTCAATAATGTCTGAGGTCATTTCTTACTAGAAGAGTCCAAAATGGTAGCAAACTATGAGCATAACAGATTGGCAATTAAAAGAAAATATGTGAAGCCTAAATTTTAAAAGATAGGCATGGAAACACTCGTGGAAAAGTGAGCCCCGGTCTAATGCCAATGTATTTAGAAATTATGTTTCATGGCATAAATTGAGCATTTTTCAGACCCAGAAATTTGCAATTACAGACAGAAAAACAATGGTACTAGGATGAAAAGACGTTTGTAATGCTAATAGATAAAAACTTATCAAAATTTCAAAGTAATGTAACCAAAGCCAAACCCCAATATGTTTCCAACAAGAGTTTTCATAAGTAAGTTATGCATATTGAAAGAAATATAAAGTACCCATGTGTTCATATGTAAATGTGTCATTCTTGAACGTTTAGACAATTAGACAATATCTTTAGTCTTTTTTTTCAATGCAGGACATCACATTTATAAATATTACAAATATTTTTGATTAAAATTTTAAAACGCATAAGCTAGCTATAAACTTTAAAAAATCTGTCTATCACAATTTACACCTTAATATAGGTATATTTATATTTTATTAATATTATAATTAATATAGTGTAACATAATTATATTATAACCATAGCCATAGTATACATACAAGTTAAAGAATATTCTTAAGGTATTATTACTTTCTTAAAGCTGATGTTTCTTTTTCTTTCTCATAAACAAAATTATTTCGATTCTCTCAAGAAAGCACAAGCTAGAAGTAGGTGACATATAATTCAAATTGCTTCTAAATCTATCTATTTGCTGGTTAGTATAGAAATCCACAACTGCCACAATAACAGCCTCAATCTCTCAACTAAGTTTCTTAATAAATCAAATTCAGTACTGATCTTAGTCACTAAGTTTCCCCTAATACATATGCAGACTTGAGCCAAGTTGTGTATCTGAGTTGATAGGGTTTCTGCAGCAGAGTTGTACTTAGCCATATAGTTCTACAAAATAGAAAAGGTTCCCTTGCCTTGGTACCCTCCTACCAGCTCTTTGAAAGAGTCTCTCCTACAACTTAAACCACTCTAGTTTCCAACTACTTGTTCATGTTGAATTGCCCACTATCATTCTACAAAGTGTTATGATTTAGATGTGTCCCCCAAAGGCTCATATGTGAGACAATGCAAGGAGGTTTGGAGGAGAAATGATTGGGTTATAGCCTTAACCCTTCAGTTAATTAATATTTGATGGGATTAACTGAGTGGTGACTGGAGGCAGATGGGGTGTGGCTGGAAGAAGTGGTTCACTGAGGGTGTGGCTATGGGGTATACATTTTCAATCTGGAAAGTGGACTCAGTTTTCTGATTGTCACATGAGCTCTTCCCTTCACTGCACTCTTCTGCCATGATGTTCTGCCTCACCCCAAGCCCTGAGGAATAGAACCAGCTTTCTATGGACTTAGACCTCTGAAACCATGAGCCATTAAATACACTTTTCCTCTTCTAAAATTTTTCTGGTCAGATCTTTTAGTCACAGTAGTGAAAAAGCTGACTAAAACACCAGGTTTTTAGCTAATGATACCTGAAAAGGGTACATCAGAATCTTATTCCAAAAAACTCTAAACAAGAAGACTGTTCATACTTTGTCTCTGCTTAGAGATTTATTGTTATGTTTGTAGGTCAAAAGAACTGAAGAGTACCACTATAAAAGAAACTTGATTGGTTAACCAACTGTACCTCCAAACATATTTAGCCAAAAACTTTGCCTTATTTTGTTTTTCTCATCATTTTTTAACATTCTAAGAAACACGCAGAATGCTGGCTTATCACCTCTCTGGCAGGCACCTGCACTTATTAGGAGGTTGCTGATGAATCTTTTATAGTAGGTAGCATTTCAGATACTGTGGCTGGTGGTGGTAGAGACAGTTGTAGTCAGAGAACTAATCCTAACACATCTAGTGGTGACACAGTCTTTACAGTGCATACACTGTGTACAACTATTGAGAATTTACTGTGTAATGTTCAGTTTCAAGCATTTCAAATATATTAACATATTTAGGCCATGCAACAATACAGAAAGTAGTCAAAATTTATTATATTTATTGAATAGATAAGGAAACTGAGGCACAAAATAGTTAAATTGTTTACAATAGGTAACAGCCAGTGTGTAATGGTGCTAGGATTCAAATCCAAGCAATCTCTAGTAAAAATTCAGAGTCAGATAAACTTGGTTAGATAATTACCTTTTGAAAATTAACCAAGTTACACCAAATTACTGTGTGTCATGGTCCCAGCCTAGATAATATCATCCTCAAAACTGACACTTACTGATTTTCTCTCTCCCTTATCATTAACTAAATTGTAAGAAAAAAAAGTGTCTTATAAAAAGGATAAGAGAGTAGATCTAAGCAGAGCAAACTCATTATAGATGGTTAAGTCATGATAGAAAAGTCTAAGTAAAGTGCCAACCCGACGAGCATCAAGACAGGGAGGCCCCTCAGCCCTTCCCTAGGACAGCAGGGATAAATTTTGTTTCAAACTCCAATGGACTGTTCCTTTTATTTTGTTGCACTAATTTTTAATAAAATATTAGATTTTTTTATTTGTTATTTTTAGATATACATGACAGTAGGGTGTATTTGGACATATTGTACATAATGTGGATTCCATTTTTGTGGTACATGTGTGGAGCTACACTAGTCATATATTCATATATGAGCATAGGAAAGTTATAAAGTATTAGATTTTTATTATCAAATCATACACTACAAAACTTTTTTCTAATAATTACCTTTGACTTAAACATTTTTTGGTTTTAATAAAAAATTATAAAATTATTTGTTTGGTGAAAGAGCTAGAATTAATAAAATCCAAGAATATGGAGAGTTTTAATGAGAAAAATGTATAGTATTGATTAATATGAGTAAAATATAAATCCATGTTTGGATGTGGGCCAACCCACTCCAAGTGCAAATTGCTAAAAAGTGGCTCATAGTGGATTGGAACACAAGCTTTAGAGTCTGATAGACCTGAATAGAAATTCCAACAAGTTCATTTTTCCTATTTATAAAATTGAAATCAGCAATTACTCCAGAAAGCTGCAGTAAGCATTCAATGGCACATGCTTACCACATGCTGAACACATGGCACTTGACATTTACTAGCTACCATTACCTCTCCTGTCCTTGTCACAGTCAGTAGGGTTTGTCCTAGATAATATCATGTTACATCAAAAGTTAACCTCAATAAAATATAATAGATTGAGAAAGGCAAAGAGACAGGTATTACCAGCCCTGGGAGAATAAAAGCCAGAAACAGTTAACAGTTCCCAGCATGGAAGTGAATGAGTTCTAGAGGAGAAATGGGTTTTGGAATTGTATGGAGTCAGATCCAGGCTGTGGAAAAGTCTTCCAATCTCCAGATGATTTTCAGCCGGTTTTCAGCAATGCTTATTCAAAATGGAAATGCTCCCGGGACAAGGAAATATCTGATAATTCAACAATATATCATTATGAAACCCTTAATAATTTTTCCTTTTATTGAGAAAATGTACAAGATTGAATTTATCAGAATTCCCATTTGTAAATGTATTAGTCATCTTTCTGTCACTGCAACAAAATACCTGAGATAATAAATTTATAATGAAGAAAGGATTCTTTCTGGCTTACAGTTTTGGAGGTTTCAGTTCGTGGTTGGTTATTCCCACCACTTGCCCACTGTGGTGAGGCAGTCCATCTTGGAAGGGAGTCATGGAGAAGCAAAGCCATTCATCTCATGGTGGGGAAGCAAAATAGAGGAAGAAGAGGGGATAAGGTCCCAATAACCCCCTCAAGGGCATGCCCTCAATGACTAAAAGTCATCCCACAAGCCCTGCCTCTTAAAGGTTCCACCACTTCACAACAGCACACAGAAGCCTGGGGAGGACCCTATGGTTTGGGTAATAAACATAAACCAATAAGCAGCACTATGAATAAATAAATGAATATGACCACACAGCCTATGCTTCTCTATATCAGAAAAAAACAATTCTAATCAACTATACTTCAAAAAAGCTGACTTAATTGTCTTCTCTCCCTACAAAATTGTATGGCAAAATCATGGATTCTGAAAGAGGCAATTAAAGTGTGAGAGCCAAAGTATAGAAGAAAACAGAAATATGTTATGTGGTTATTTAATAAAAAGATTATGGTTCTTCTGAATTCTGTGATGTTAATGATATTCATCAGCTTCACCAAATTTGTTCATTTTATGATTTTCTTCTCATACTAAATATTCATTATCATACCTAATTTTATGTCTACAATATTGTTTTCCTTTTTATAAAATGTGATCTACAAAATGACACAAGTTTCTGGCCTGACAAATCCTGAATCCACCTCTGATTATAATACTACCTTCGTAAGCAACATCCATGAGTGAGTTGCTAAAATGTCTCCTATATCTTGTAGCCAAAGGAGAGACACATATTTAATCATTTTCAAAGCATTTTTATGAGTACTTATATCTGCTAAAAGTGTTCCATAATGAACTTACCCAGGAACCCACTTCTTCCTCCCAGAGTTCATCTGACCCCTCCACCCTCCCATTGGGCCGCTAGGAACTATGGAGAAAACCTGCATGCCATGCTGCTTGGGTGGGGGCTCCCCTGATGTGTGTTGGTGTGTTGTTTAAGTTGTGTGTCTGCATTTTCATTTTTTCTGCTTTTAAACAAAGCTCTCCCTATACAATGCTCCACGCCAACATAGAGAGGAACTACAAAAGGATCAGAAAACAGAGAAAGGCCCTTGAAAAACCACTATAGTGAACGAGTGGCACTGACTTGAAGAGCAGAGTCTGAATTTGCCTCCATGGTTATGTGGAGGCAAGCCACCCAGAATCTAAACAGCAGAGATCTTGGAGGTGTGAGGGTATGAGATTTTTTTTCTTCTTCTATGTTTAAAATATTTTTTAACATTTCTAAATGCTTAAGATTGCTACATCTACAATAAAAAAATTAAAGTTAATAAAGGGAGCTTTCTCTAGTAATCTAAAATGTCCTATATTAGAATAAGAATTTTATTAGACACAGGTTGTTCACTGACATTACTGGCATCACAAGAATCTGGCAGAACACAGCAAAGATGAAAGATAAACTTTTAGGGGCTGGGGTTGTGGCTCAGTGGTAGCACGCTTGCCTGGCTGGCATGCGTGAGGCACTGGGTTTGATTCTCAGCACCAGCACCACATACAAATAAATAAAATAAAGGTCCATCAACAACTTTAAAATATTTTTTAAAAAGATAAACTTTTATATTGATAGGTTGAAAACTAGTAAACATAAACAGCAATAACATTCTATTTTATGGGTAATATATGGAACAAAATCAATTTCATTTTAATACGTTTGGAACACTTAATGATCTGGTATTAGGCAAAGAGGAATGACTCCTACTCTAAAGTAAATATTTCATATTACTCTGAATTGGTTAGTATCTATTTTAGAGTGTTTTACTTTAAATAGAAGTGGTTGTTTTACTCTAGTGGAATGCAGCAGTCACTAAAACTGAGAGCACAACAGGTGCATCTATGGTTCCCACAAACGTTCACTGAGGATAAGAGCTTTGTCTGCTCTTTCCATGTCTCTGGGTGCCTGCTGTTGTGTTCTATCCTGTAGCAGAGGTGACACAGCTAACAAACTGCAGGCCCAAGACAGATTCCTCAGCCTAGGATGTTTACTATGTGGTACTATCTTTTAGAATCACAGAGGACTGATGCAAAATCAACCTTTATCCTTATAAAATACAACACAATCAATTCCTTCTTTCCTATTCTTTCTGCTTCTTGGTTCCTAAAAATGAATCATTTTCCATTACATAATTAAAAGAAAGGCAGGTTGTTGTCAGTTATATCTGAGAGAGAGAGAGGTAGGAGGAGAAGGGGGAGGGTGAGGGGGAGGGGAGGGGGAGGGGAAAGGAGGAGGAGGAGGGGGAGGGCCAAGTCCCTCTTACCTACATAAGTGTCTAAAAGACTTGATTAGGGATAGAGGAGCTGGCCTAAGTGGTGAGGAAGACAAAAGTCACTTATAAAGTCGTTTTCTTACTCTGAGGAGGAAAGATGAAATACTGGAACTGTGTTACAGATTATTAACATCTAGTACACACATCATGAACTAACATTCCCACCTGCCAATTATCCCAGAGGCCTAAATAAATTCTCCAATTTTCTCCCTCCTCTCTCTCAGAAATATGGCCATTTATGCAAAAGAAGAATTAAAGTTCATGATGTTAATTAAAAGAAAAAAAGGTGCAGTGCCACGCTTCTGTAAAACCAGCAACTCCAGAGGCTGAGGTAGGAGAAATGTGAGTTCAAGCCCCACCTGGGCAACACAGTGAGACTCCAACTCAAAAAAAAAAGTCAAATGTCCATACCTTCCTTGCTTAAAAATTAGGAAACAGCAGACAATGTTTAGTTAAACATAGGAAATTGTGAGAAAAGGGAAAACAGAAAATATGCTTCCAAGAAGCATCTTAAAACGTCTGGTATTTAAGTAGAAGTGGTTAAGTAAATGCAGATGGTAAAGGTTGTTTTAGAGCTTTCTTTGGGACCAGTTTTCTTTCAGGGAGTTTGAATGAATTGTGAAATGAATGATGAGTGCTATGGTTTCAGTGTCTCCTAGGGCTTCACGTACTGAATCCCCATATGAGGTATTAAAAGGGTAGAAATTTAACCCTAATATGATATTTAGAGGTGGGAACCATGGAAGGTGATTAGGTTGAGGTCATTAAGGATGTTAAGGCAGAGACCCCATGACTGAATCCTAGTAGCTTTATAAAAAAGAGACCAGGTAGCTACATACATACATGTTCCCTGTTCATCTTCCATCATATGATATTCCATGCTGCCTATGCCATCAAGAAAGTCACTACTGGATGTGGCCACTCAACCTTATATCTCCAGAACCAGGTGCCTCTTTTCTTTATAAAGTAGCCTGACTCAGGTATTCCATTATTGTAATAATAATTCAATATATTAATTTAATAAATGAGTGAAGTATAAAAATTACAAATGCTAAAAAAAATAGTTCTATGACACAATTTTTCACATACTACCCTATACTTTTCTAAAATATCCTAAAGCCTTCCCCATGGTCCTCAGGTTAAGCACTTCTAAGGTAAATAAAAATCATAAATATAAACAGTCACTCACTGAATACTCCAGACACCAGAAGGGGTTTGCCATAAGAATAATGTTGAATATAACAAGGACCTTAAAAGAACACGAAAATATATTCTATTAGGAACTGTTGACCACAAATGACCGAATTTCATCAAGCTCAGTTTGTTTACTGCCTAGGGCATCAATTGCCAGAAACTGGCAAAACACAGGTGATATTAATGAAAAATGCTAATGAAAAATAATTGTGCATACAAAAACTCCTTTTCAAAAACTCCTTTTCACCTCTCAAAAGTATTTTACATCTTGTAAACCATTAAATATAAAAGCTGCTATTAGATAACGAATGCTTAGGATCAGAATCAATTTTATTTTGATTAAGCTTTATGTTAGGTAGAGCATGAGGGCTCTGTTTAGGAAAAAGCTCACATTTTGGAACCCAAGTGAAACCAGGGCATGAAGCTTAGAGCAAACCAGTGCTATCAGTTCTGTGCAAAATTGCAGAAGATGGTTTCCCCAGTATGCACCAAAACCTGAGCATCAGAAACATTTTAGATAATCATTTAAAATGTACTTAACATTTCACCTCCAAGATGATCATGCAAATCTACACAATAAGGAAGGAGAAGACCTTTATAAAAAGATACTTAGCAATAGATGCAATTTGTTAAAAAACAAATGTCTGTAGCACAGAGCTGTGGTAAGAGGATGGGTTTACAATTAGACACATCCAAGTCCCAGTACTGTGTCCATCTCTAGAGCTAGTGTTTAACTTCTGAAAGCCTTAGCTTCAAGGAGATGATAATGGAACTGAGAAAATGCATAAATCCAGTACATTAAACATGTAAAAACCTCAAATTATAAGTATTATAGCTAATAGCTATCATCCTAGTATCAACAAAAACACTATGATCTCAGAATTAAGTAATCAGGGTGATTTCAGAATTTAAAATTTAAGACTAGAAACAGGAAACACAGTTAAATTTAATAGTATCTCTTTTTAATTTTTTACTAATTATTATCTGGTTTTTAACCAAAGATTTGGTAATCTCAACTAGTCACAAATTACTTATTCTGTTTATTAGAGCTACAAAAAAACAGATTTTCCAATTATTTCTTGCTCTTTTGAATAGTAATAGAATTGATGAAAAAAAATAATTGTGTACCACATATCACATGAACAGGTGTGTTTTAATAATTTGAAAATGATTTCAAAAACCACTAGCACTTCAAAACTTGAAAGAGGGAGAGAAGGAATAGATAAATTAACTTTGGGAATACCAAAGTTATAGCAACCTCACATGAAGTAAGAACAGAGAAAAAAAAAATAATAAAGTTTACTACAATAAATATCCCAGCTCAAAGACCTCTAAATTTCTTGGAAAATTAATGAATGCATAATTTATAATAATAAAATTTAATAAAAGCCATAAATATGTTGATAATGACCATACCCCCCAAAAAACAGGTCTAGAACTGAAAACTAAAGTAGGTTGTCTCCTATATACAAATATAGCTATGATGTGTCAGAGGGAAAAAAAATTCCACAACTTATGCTAATTTATAAGACCAAGAAATTTCAAACACTGAGATATTATAAAATTATCTCACTCACTCACAAATCAAAAGATGTAAAAATCAGACTAAGAAATGTCCCTGTAAGACCTGGGGTTGTGACTCAGTGGTAGTGCATTTGCCTGGCATGGGTTCAATTCTCAGCACCACATATAAATAAATGAATAAATAAAAATAAAGGAAAAAAGGAAACAAAGAAAGAAAGATATGTCCCTGTAAGATTTTGTCATAAAACTGAGTCAAAAAAATAATAATAAATCACAAATCCATAAGTATTCAGATAGATTGGCATTACATCATTACATATATCATCAAACCAGAAAGACAATGAATGTCCAATAATAGAACAAAGATTAAATACATTTGGAACATTAAATTATATTTGACAAGTATTAATTAAACATGTTGTATGTGCCAGACACATAGCTAACTGTAAGTACAAAAAAAAAAAAACCTACTAAGATTGAAGGGCTTGCTCAAAATACCGCATTATTCTCAAAACAACCATACAACCACTGTGAAAACTACAAATAGATGAATTCTTATGGTAAAAACTAACCTATAAATAAGCAAAACAGAAAATATCCTATGATTTCAGTCATATAAAAAGTCATTATACACTGTTAAAAAATGCCAGTGTAAAACAAAAACTGTAGTTAATTATAGGGTGTTCACTAATGCATTACCACCTATCTTAAATAAACAGGCTATTTCTATTGCCATCTGTCATGCATCAAACATACTCTTTAAAAAAAGAGGTTTTTTTTCACCCAATGTGCTGGCACATGCCTGAAATCCCAGTAGCGCAGAAGGCTGAGACAGGAGGATTAAGAGTTCAAGGCCAGCCTCAGCAACTAAACAGTTCTCTAGTGGGCAGGAGATATTTTCTTCAGTAAATGCCTTCTGTTTGAAGCAACACATGATACAGCATCAGAAATGCTAATATACTCTGAAAACGTATATAAGCAACTAATGGAGATTATGAAAATGACAAACCTAACCCTTCTAAAAGAAAGGGTGTGGTAGGCAAAAGAATTTTAAAAGTACTCTTAGGAATCAATAGTAAAATTTCCAACTTAACACTCAACACCTTTAATAAAACAAATCTGATTTCTCTGCTCAATCCCTCTGTTCAATCATACAATGAAATCTTTTCATATTCCCTGATTTTGGGCTAACTTAATGATTTCATTTACTTGGCACAAGTGATATGTTTGCTACATGCAATTCCAGTTTGCACTCAAAATATTATTAAAAGTACTAATAAACATTTCACATGTGTGAAATTGATGGACTTTCCTGTCCCATTTTGACTAGCTACACACTGAATAATATTATCCTGAATAATATTATGTGGAAATACAATCATTATTTCCTTTCTTTATTACTTATTTATTTCTTTCATTACTTCACTCTTTATTGCTCCTTTCGTTATTTATATAGTCATTGAAAACATATTTATCAAGCACTTACTATATCCTGAATACTCTTCTTAGCACTGAGGATTAAACAATGAAACAGGAAAAAAAAAATGCCTGTCTTCACAGAAATCACATAGCAGTTAAAGAAATATAAAATTAAAAAACAGAATTCAGATCATAATAATTACTATGAAAAAATGAAGCAGGGAGGCAGTTACCTTATATATAATCAGAGATATGATAAATTATGGTATAATAGTGTATTAAGAATTGTAATGCAAAAATAAGTAAATAAATTAAAATAAAAAAGATTAGGGTGGGGTCTTGTTGCTTTTATTCCCCTGAAGAGTAGCAACCCAAACGAAGTGAGAGATTGATATATCCATGAACCTCATGAGACCATCGATCCCCGTAACAACCTAAGCAGTATTATAAATCTCTTCTAAAAAATATAAACTAGAAAGGTGATTTACACTTGCTTCCTTCTGTCTTGTTAGTTGTAAGAAGCGGTCACAGCCCATGGCTGAAAGGACATATACACGAGAAGACTGAGAGACCCAGGGCAGCCCAATCCCACACCACACACACACACACACATACACACACACACACACAAAGTGCAGATTGGACACAGTGCATGAAAGGCCACACCCTTTCATATTTTTGTCAGGGTATCTAAGTAATGATAGTTATCTCATATATTATAATTACCTGAAAATTTTCATTTTATCTAGACCAAAGAAAGTCAAAAGCCACAATAAAAAGCAAGATTCACTAATAAAGATTCTAATACAGTATCTTCCCACAGCTGCCCAAATCTCTATCCACCTATGTTACAAGAATATCCATCTCCACCCTGTCTCCACCACTGCCACTGCCCAAATATAATGTTGGGGATTAGGTGAATTCTTTAATGTTCTTTTCAGTGTTTTAAAACCTATTTTGGATATTAAAATAGGCAAACCAAAAAAAATTTTTTTGAAGCATTTGCTCAGTTTTTCTTAAAGAAAAATTTCCTCTTCTACATCTCTGCATTTATTTCTTGTTTTCAACTTGGCCAGTTACAGGTGGCTAGCAGCAAAAAGCTCTACCCTGCCATTAACCAAATAGAAGCTTCACTGAAAAGGATCAAGAGCTCTGTGTTTCATCAGTTTCACATCCTAGCATTAGCACTGGCCAAGCAGACACAGCCAGCCGGCCAAGACAAACACATGGGTCTTGGCTAAAGGGGGACCAGTTTCTAGAGACAGCCCTCCAGTCTAAACTTTTTAAGGAGTTGGTATAAACGTGCTTTCATTGAAAAGGTGCTGCTCCATCTTAAAAGCACAGATTCAGTTCACACACTGCCGCCTTTCACTGGCTCTGTTGGCTTAAGGTGTGTGCAGCTCAGAGACTGTGCAAAGCCTGCGTCACAGCTACCTGCTGCACACTCCTTCAATCCCCAAACCAAAACTTCTGGAGCCACACTGAACACTGACTGTTTTATCAAAAAGGAAATAAGACTGAAGGAGGATGCTGGGCCCAGAGCCATTCCCTGCCACCACCCCACCCCATCCAAATACAGAGGTACAGTAGGTGAATAAATGGTTTCAGGTCTCCTCCGTTTCTCTAGCCCAGCAGACAGAATTTAAACTTAGCATGGGACTATTAACACCTTTATTTCTTTTCTAGAGTTTCTCAGGAACTGATCATTTCTTAAAGGTTAAGTTTCATGGAGGTGGGGGAGGGACCCAGTTTTGAAATCTGTACAACTGCAAAGATTTTTACCAAAAAAAAAAAAAAATCTTAAAACAATTCTCAAAAGAATTCTTAATGTTTAGCTATAAAATTTTAAAATTACCATTAACAAATATTTATGGAATATCTACTCTGTGTTGAACTTTGGGGAAAGTGCTAGGGATATGAGACTATGACATTCTCCACCCTTGAGGAATCCGAAATCTAACTCAACTACCTCAATAGTTAAACACTGTTGGCAACAATTAAGAATAAAAATCATAACACCCTGAAAGTTTGTAAGATTTGCATTCCTATACGTGTGAAAAGAAAAAAAATAGAGTCTCTATAGTATATTCCATGAGCCAGCTTGATAGAGAGTTTGCTAGTGTTTGGACTGTATAACTATCTCCTTAGAAGTTTTAGGTATTTATTTAAATGGTGTATGATTAAAAAGAACATTCAAACATTGGCCATAAAAGGAGTCATCCTCACAGGAATGGCAGAAGTCTTTCATACTCTAAACACTGGGTTTCTCAGATGTGCCAATACTGCATCCAGGTGCTGGGAGTGAGATGGTAAATCAGACAGAAAAGCCCTTGCCCTCATGAGGTTTACAATCCAATTCAGGACAGAGACAAATAATAAACACCACTATTTAGTCAGTGACCTTAACAATGATAAAAATCAGCCTGAGTTATGCAGAGATCTGAGTGGAAGGACAGGTACATTTGAATGGGGAATGGGAATGCTTGAGCTAGGGTGTGAAAGATCCAAAGGAGCCAACTGTGTAGAAGTGGCTGGCAAAGGGAACAGCAAGAGGAGCTAGCAAGTCCTAGGAAGCACCAAAAGGCCAATGCAGCTGAAACGTAGCCAACCAGAGTGGAGTAGAAAGGCTAGAGATACGTATCAGCCAAGGCATGGATTGCGGAAGAACCTAAAAAATCTTATAAGAGAGTCTGGATTGTATTATTACAGTGATGGGAGACTACTGGGATAGAAGGGTCAAACATGGAGGTGACCTGATCTGATTCACTCATTTTAAAAGCTACCCTGGCTGTATTTATTCCTCCCAAACATTTGTTGAACATTTACTATACCTATATACCAGGGATATAGAAGGGAAACAGAAAATGCAAGTCTCTAACCTCATGAAGTTTGGGCACAGGGTAGGAGCTTCAGGGGCAATTTATATAAACAAACAAGCTTAGTATTTCAAGTGATGATCATATATAACATAAAAAGGAAAGAAGGAGTGCAATATGACAACTGCAATATGCTATTTGAGAGAGGCTGGTTGGGGAAGATCTCTCTGACAGAGGGGCAGAGATCTTGACAGAAAGCAGGTCAGACAGGCAGTCAGCACGAGGATCCAGAGAGAGAGATGTTGGGCTGAGACTGGTGCCCGTGGCCCAGGGAGAATGTAAAAGAAATAGCCAGAGCAGGTTACTGTGTCATAGGCATGTGCAGCCTGTGGGCCAATGGTGAGGGGTGTGGATGATATGCTGAATGACAAAGACCAGTGGAGAGTTTGTATAGAGAAGTGACCGTCTTACCTACATTTTGAAAGGAATGGTCTGACTGCTGTATGGGAAAAAAGAAAACATAGCAGGGGAACAAGAATAGATGCAGGAAATCTTATTAGACAAAGGAGTTGCGAGTAGCTTAGACTATGGAGAGTAGTCAAATTCTAGATATATTCTGAAGGCAGAGCCAAAAGGATTTGTCATTGGGCAGGTGAGAAAAAATGGAAGCCTTCATCAAAGATAACAAGTGCTAATGATTATGTGGAAAAAAGGGGACTGTTTAATGGGAATATAAATTGGCACAGCCATTAATGGAAACAGTATGAAGGTTCCTCAAAAACTTAAAAACAGAATTACCATAGGATCTAGTTATCTCACCACTTGAAATATATCCAAAGGAAATGAAATGAAATCAGCATATCTAGGAGACATTGCCCTCCAGTGTTTATGTGCAGCACTATTCTCAATAAAGGAGAAATGGAAACAACCTAAGTGTCCATCAACTGACAAACAGATGAAGAAAATGCAGCACATGTACACAATGAAATACTATCCAGCCACTAAAAGAATGAAAGCCTGTCATTTGTGACAAGATGGATGAAAAAGGAGATCATTATGTTAAGTGAAATAAGACAGGCACAGAGAAACACACCACATGATTTCATATGTGGAATCTAAAATAGTTGATTTCATAGAAGTTAAGAGTATTACAATAATTACTAGAGGAAGAGTCGAGGAGGGAGAGATGGGAAGGTTCATCAACAGCTGCTTAGTTACATTTAGATAGGACAAGAAAGTTCTGGTGTTCTGATGCACAGTGGAGTGACTATACACAATGGTAGTATGTCATGCATTTTAAAAAGCTGGAAGAAAAGATTTTGACAATATTTAGCATGGAAAAATCATAAATGTTCAAGTAGATATGCTTACCCTGATTTGAGCAGTACACAATTTATTTGTGTATTAAAACATTATTTTGTACTCCTGAAATATGTATGATTTTATATACCAATGAAATAAATAAATAAATAAGAATATCCTTGAGAGGCTTCAAGGATACTCTAATTATTTTTTCTTGGATGCAATGCTTTTTTTCTAGTATCCCCCCTACCTCTCTGCATCTTCTATTTGTCCCCAGGGGATTCTATTTAATCCAATGTACTGGCCCAAGTTCCACCCTTGGTCGTATTTCTCTACTCTGTTTGTACATATACTTCTTCAACATTTCTATTTATACCTGTTGGCTTCCACTATAGCTATCTGAGTGATTCCCAGAGTAATCAGGTAGAAAACGCTGTGTTTGGGGGTCACATAGGTCTAGGTTCAATTCTAAGTTCCACCACTTCCAGCTACGTGGTCTTAGATGAGATACAGGACCTCCCTAAATCAGCTTCCTTGTTTGCCCATGAAAGATGGTAACACCTTTAGGAGCTATGGACATGATTAAATACACAGTGTTAAAACCCTCACTATAGCCCAGACACACTGAAAGTACTCACACACTATTTCGAGGTTATATTTGAAATTTCTATCTCCTGCTAAAGAACCTTCCAGAAAATCTTGCTTCTCTCTTCCACTTCCCATAGTCTCCCAACCTAAAGTCTAAGAGTCATGTTTGGCTACTCCAATTCCTTCATGCCCAATTTCTAACTGCTAAATTTGTTCACATATGAACACCTTAATGGCAAAAATTATGTAATTATTTCAGAGTTCTCACCTTTTCATTTTATAAAAGTACTTCATAATCTTACTAGAGATTACCCATATGGTAATTCCATATATGAGTAACTAGACATATTAGTTGAGAGGCTCTCCTCACACCTAGTCATATTTGAATGGCAGATCTGGAATAATAGATAATAATTAACAAAATCATTGTCCAAATGTAAAAAGTTATATATACTTGTCTTTAATGCTTACATAATTACTTAGGTAAATCCTATTCTTACAGATACCATTGCTTCAAACAGATCACAACAAAGTTAAAGTAATAATGAAAAATTGACATGCCTCTAAGAAAACAACAAAAATTTTAATCTTTCTGACTTTATTCACAGCTTATTTTGTCAATTCATATCATATGATCTCTCAACTGCCTGTCACACTTCTAAGCTGAACTACATCTCATTTTATTTTTCATATTTAAGGGAGAAAGCTCCCTGAAGTTTCAATAAGAAGACAGCATGGCATATTCCTTACTAAGAATAACATTAGATAGTTGTTCAGAATTTTCCATATATAATTTCCTATAGTATATACACATAATTATAAATCATACTACAATCATAATTTAAACCCTACTCATCGATCATTAGATACTAAACAAGTTAGCACTCTTGTGCCCCCTAGTGGATGAATTAATACAAAATTGTGTGTGTTTTCCCCAGAAAGGTAAAAATTGAACCTGAAGCATGCAGGTGGATATTCAGATATATATTTAGAATACGAATGTATGTAGCAGTTAACCAGTCAACAATGTAGCCCAGGAGGCTCACTAATAATAATATGAAGACAGTGTACTATAGTGTAAAGGGATGTTTTCAATTGCAACTCCAACCCACAAGAGTAATGGAGCTTCAGCCCAGTTGTTTACCGTCAGAGGCTCCACTTTCTTGTCTCCAAAATGAGGCTGATCATAGTGACATCACAGGCTGTTGTGAGAATAGAGTTAACAGGTGTAAAGTGCCTTGCAAATTCCCTAGCACTCATTGGACCATTAATAAAGTCAGCTTCTTCCCCCTCTTAAGGCTGTCAAACCCCTCATCCCTTAGTGGTCAACAGCTCAGGCCTGTCCCTTCCCACTCCCCTCCCCAACGTGCCATACTTTATAATATGCTTCCTCAGAGAAGACTTCAAATTTGGGTACAGGATGAGAAGAGGTGGAAGCTGAGAAAGGCTCATGCCCAAACCATTCTAGTCCAGACTATCATTGCCCTTCCTGTTGGTTTCCTTTTCAATCAGGATTCCACCCCATCCAGTAATTCCTCTCCCTTATTTTGTCTGGCCACAAACAGAATGACTTAGTTTCTCCATCTCTCAGATACTGTAATCACCACACCTTTCAGGGGACAATGAGGATTAATGGGACTATTTTCAGAAATTCTTTTACATTTCTGATATGGTTCATATATGCAGTGTCTCCCAAAGACTCATGCGTTGAAGGCTTGGACCCCAATGCAGCAATGTTCATAAGTGGGACTTTCAGGAAATGACTGAATCATGAGGGCATTAACCTCATCTGTGGATTAATTCACTTGATGGATTAATCATTAGAATTATTATGGATTATTGGCAGGTGGCAGAAACTGTAGAAGGTGAAGCCTGATTGGAGGAAATAGGACACTGGAAGGGTATATTTTGTCCTGGACCCTTCCTCTCTCCCCACTCATCTGCCACACTCCTTCTCTTCCCTCCTTCCTAGCTGCCAGAAGATGAGCAGCTTTCCTCTGCCATGCTTTTCTGCCATGGTGTTCTGCCTCCCCTCAGACCCAGAGGAATGAAGCTGGCTGATCACGGACGGAAACCTCTGAAACCATGAGCCAAATTAAATCTTTCCTTCTCTAAGTTGGTATCAGGAATTTTGGTAAGAGCAATGATGACCAAAACAGCTGATGAACACAATTTCAAAGACACCCCCTTCAAAAAAAAGTACATAGACAACAATAAGTACTTTTTAAAATTATATTGATCCACCTATACATCTATGACTTAGTACACTGGTTCTTGATGTTTGGTCTGGGAATTCCTGGTGACACCTGAGACCCATTCTTTTAAAGGGGTTCTCCAAGATCAAAACTATTCCTGCCTTAACATGAATAAGTCGTTCTTGCCTTTGTGACATGTTGGTGTTTGCATTGATGGTGAGTAAAACTGATGGGCTTTAGCACCAATCCAGGCACTGGCACCCAATGGCACAAGGAGTCACCATATTTATCACTGCCACACACTTAGGCTTATAATAATTTTAAAAAGCCAGGTGAATTTAACAACATCCCCTCCCAAATACCTTCCCCAATGTGCCATACTTTTAAAAATATGCTGCCTCAGAGAAGACTTCAAGTTTGTTTCGGAGATGAGAAACTGATAAAGCAGTAACAATTGTTATTTTTATTAAATCTTCAGCCTTAAAGACAAAATTGTCGACATACTATGGGACAATTAAGCCTTCTACTGCAGGTACAAAAATGTCTCAAGGAAGAACATTTGTGTGATGGTTTGCAGTGTGGGGCAAAATCACCACTTTTTCATGGAATACCATTTCTACTTGAAGTAATAATTAACATATATTATAGTTACTCAATTTAGGTATTTGGCATACATATTGAAAATGAATGAAGTGAGCCCATTCCTTCAAGGAAAAAAACAGAAAGGATTTGTTGTCAATGATAAAATTCAAGCTTTCATGCAAAACTCAGAATTTTGTAGTTCTTGTATCTGCCATTCTGAGCTTGTCAGCCTCTCAGTGCTAAAATAGTTCTTCTAATTTGATGTGTAAATACAATAATAAATGTCAGTGATATAATATCTCATAACTCAGTGGCCCTATAGTTTCCTAAAGACCCACCATGAAATTACACAATCAGACATAGATAAATGATTCCTGAAAGTGCAACATGGATTTTAATGTAACAGAGTACAAAAATATTTGATGTGGCTTCAAACTCCATATAGTAACTAACCTTTAAAATGCTGCCATTTGTTGAGTTTTAGCATAGAATCAAAGTATATTCTCAATTATATGAAAAGACTATTAAAATATTCCATTCTTTTCCAACCACATATGTTTGGAATACCAGATTTTCTTTGTATATGTTAACCAAAACAACATATAACACTGCAATATCAGAAACAAAAACCCATCTTCTATTAAGTCAGATATTAAAGAGGTTGGTGAAAAAAAAAAACCATCATGATGAAATTTGTTTTTGAAACTAGGTATCTTTCACAAAAGTTATTTTAGTACATACCAACTTATTATTGTTGTTATAAAATAATAAATATTTTAAATTTTTATCAGCTTTTATTTTTAATATGATAAATATAGATAGATATGACCTATATAAACAAAATCTCTTCATCATCTTTGATCATTTTTAAAAATATAAGAGTCCCAAGATCAAAAAGCTTGGGAACAACTGCCAGAGATCTCCCAATGAAGAAAGTTATACCAGGACAGACCACTTCTCTCCTAGTCTGAGGCCAAAATATGGAGAATTATGTAGTGTAAAGCAGACACTTAGATTTCCTGAGATACACACAAGAAGATCCAGAAATGAGAACTGAGTTTTGCATCTGGAAATTCTAGTCCAGGAAAAATGAAAAAGGTCCTGGACAATACAAATGACAAATAGAAGAAGCAATAATGTTTTATAAATATTCTGATATTCATATATTCTCAATTCCATTGCAGCTCTGATTTTTGCTAAGGCCAAAATTCCATGCCCCATAGGAGAAAAGAAGTCTAAAAAAACAAACTACATACTGATCGTTTTTCTTATGAAAATAAAATGTTACCCTCTGTCACTGCAGCATATATGCCAAATACAGAAGGATCCCTAGTGTAATATCTTCTAACAACATGCAAAGCAATTCACTGTAGGCTTATACAGCATATTATAATATATTAAAGACAACTAAACAGTTCTTCTCAACATAAAAGTAACTCAAGATTTTGCTTCCATGAAAAGCAATTTTCTTACCTTTTTTTCACCTGAATAGACTAATTTACTCACTAGTCCACATTAAAAAATGTTTTTAAGTTTAAAAACTAGCAATGTCATCTTGTCTCTTCCCTAATATTTATTTGAAAAAAGAGCACTAAAATTGGATTCTGTTCGAGAGAAGCACTGCTTCTTTCATTTTGCAGTTTGGGTGAATCCCAATATATAATAGGAAAAAAAAAAAACAGAGTGTGCCAGAAAGTACTCTAGTGGGAATAATTACTGAATATGTCACATATTAAGATAGTCAAAATAAAGGTGAAAGTAATTATTTATCCATTTCTAGTTCATGTTGACAGTTATAGAATGATTTAAGTGTCTCAGGAAACTACAGTTAATGATTTGTGTCATGTTAAGACACAGGTCAATCAGTGGTCCCTCAAAATTAACTGTAATGTTTGATAATTATGAGCACAAGTGAGGGAGAAATTCTTCAAAATATTATCATAAAGCACAGCAAAACAAATCTTTAGTTTTCATCAAAAGTAACTTGGTACAGTGGTCCTGCCTCATTAATGGGGGGTACATTCCAAGACCCTTAGTGGGTGCCTGAAACAAGTGATGGTATCAAATCCCATATATACCATGTATTTTCATATACATAGATACCTATGATAAAGTTTAACTTATAAAGTAGGCATAGTAAGAAATCAATAGCAATAATAATAATAACAAAGCAATTATACTGTTAATAAAATTTGTATAAACATGTTCTTGCTTCTGCTCTCCCTCTCTCACATAAAAAAAAAATATCTTATTGTACTGGGTTCATCCTTCTTCTTGTGGTAATGTGAGATGATACCATCTCTACTTGGTAAGATGAAGGAAGATGAATAACGTAAGCGCTGTGATGAAGGGCCAGGCTATTAATGACCTGACAATATGTCAGAAGAGGGTCATCAAGCCATGACAGTGCCTGTTGACCCTGGGTAACTATAACCATGGAAAGTGGAACTGTGGATAAGGGAGAACATTACTGTGCTCCATTACCAAACATTGACACAAATAATAACTCTATTATTTACAGCCTTGCTATGCAACATATGACCCAGAGCACCAGATCCTGGAGAACTTGTTTAAATACAGATTATGGATTCCCATATCTAGAAATACAGGCTAGACATAATTTTACTTCACCATGCAATTCCTCCCACAAAGTACGACTATAAATCTTGGATGTTATCTACACAACAAACATGAGAAGGCTCTGAAGGCAAGCTGGCTAGAGACCTCAGGATCTATGGTAAGAGGCTGGATCTCCTTTTTGCCTCAGACATCAAAGATTTGAAGTTAGGGAAAAGTTAGCTATTCAGAAATATCAACAGGCAGATAAGGGGTGAGGGAGTAGCTCCAACAAAAGCATCTTCTTTCTAGTCAAGATACCCGGAGAAGGTCAGCTGGGGAAGATAGAAAAGTTTTAGATAATAAACCTCAGACAAAGAGAAAAACTATGGTCCAACCACATCTACACCAGCCCAGGCCAAGTGAAGAGCCTAGACTTCCACTTTCTCAAGGTTGTAAAGAGTATCCTAACATCCTAACCAGTGTGTAAGAAAGCCAAGTAAGGACCTAGCTGTTTCATCCCTGCCAGTTAGTCACCAGACCACCCTAGTCTACTGTATTATTGAGAGGATCACACAGAAAGCCAAAACTCTCACCCCGTGCCCATGAATAATAAAATAAGAGATCTTCTCTCTACTACCTGAGGTGGTATTATAGGAGACAGAGTAGAGAGAACTATCACTATTGCCCAGTAATAAGTATAACATCACCAGAGGTCATCCTCAACATGATGTTAGTGGTGACGAGGTGAGCCAGAATTCCCACTCCTATCCAGCAGTAGTGAGAAGCCTTGTTCTCAGATATAAAGAATTGAGAAATAAAAGCCAAGTGAGTTTCTTACTCCTTCCAACAGTAACAAAGCAGACTTCTCCCTGCATAAATTTTCCAGATCTCCCAGGACATATACCAAGATAGTACATATTCTGGTCCATTAAAAATCTCAAGAAATTTAAAATAATTGAAATTGGACTGATAGTGTTCTCTGACTAAAATAATAGGAATATCCTCCAAACACTAAAAAACTAAAATATATAATTTAAAGAACCCATAAGTCAAAAAGGAAATCTCAAGGGAAGTAAAGAAAAACACACTGAAGGAAAATACTAATGTATCAAAATTTACGGGACATAAAATAGTATAGAGAGGAAAATTTATAGAATGAAATGAATACATTAGAAAGGAGAAAAAGTCTTACAACAATAAGCTAAGCTCCCACCTGACGAACTCAGAAAAACAAGAGCAAAATAAATCCAAAGCAAATAGAAGAAAGTAAATAACAAAGAGATGAAGTGAACTGAAAAAAGCAAAACAATAGAAGAAATCGATAAAATGAATAGCCCTATAACTATTAAGAACATTTTTTACTTAAAAATCCTCACAAAGGAATCTCTAGGACCCAATTGGTTTTATGAGACAATTCTGTCAAATAGTTAAAGAAAAACACCGACTTCATACAATCTCTTCCAGAAAACAGAGAAAGAAGAAATACCTACCAATTCACTTTATGAAGCTATTATTACTCTGATACTAAAACCAGATGAAGAAAACAGAAGAACAAAAAAAAAAAGAAAGAACTACACATCAATATCTTTCATGAATATTGATGCAAAATACCTTAACGAAATATCACCAACAAGATTTAACATTATAGGCTGGGGTTGTGGCTCGGTGGTGGAGTGCTTACCTAGCATGTGTTGAGGCACTGGGTTTGATTCTCAGCAACACGTAAAAATAAATAAAATAAAGGTATTGTGTCCATCTACAACTAAAAAAAAATTTTTTAACTTAATAAAATCACATTAAAAAAGAGTCATAACAAAATAACCCAATGGGGGTTTATTCCATGTGAGGCTGGTTCTATATTCCAAAATATATCGATGTAATTGATGATCGCCTTAACAGGATAAAAAAATGCATGTGGTCATGTCAACTGATACAGAAAATTCAACACCCACTTATAATTTTTAAAATGTTCAGAAAAAATAGGAAGAGAGTAACTTCTTCAATTTGATAGTTTTTTCAGAAGAACCTATAGATAACATTATAATATTATCTCACACTTTCCTCCTGTAATTGGGAACAAGAAAAAAAAGTCTGCTCTTAACATTTTTATTCAATATAGTACAAGAAGAGAAAATAAATGCATCCAGATTGGAAAGGAAGAAATAAGACTTTCCCTATTTCTAGATGATATGGTTGATGTAGAAAATCATATGTCACACTGAATATATTTTCTCTAAGATTAGCAATAACACAGGGATTCCCATTCTCATCTTGCTTTCAAAATTCTTAGGGATCCTAACCAAGATAATGAGATAAGAAAAGTGAAGGTACTCATGTTGGATAGTAAGAAGAAAAAATTCTCTTTATTCCCAGATAACCTGTTAGTCCATATAGAGAATATATATGTGGAAACTAAAAATCCATAGTATACAAAAAAAAATATGTGAATCATATACCTAAAATTGATTATTTTCAGGGTCTAAGTTATACTTCACCAAATCTTATTTTTAAAAATTCTATATCTAAACTACCTAATATCTCAGGCTTAGTTAAAGCAGTATCAGTTGATTAATCATATAATAAATGGTTTAGCTGAATTTCTGTTCATGGAAAACTCTTTAATCCCTTTTATTTCTCTTCTTCCAAATGGCTAATAGCTCCTCACTGATGAATTTCAGGAAGTGCACTCTTGATTTGTCCCAAGGGTAGACAAATCTGCCCTGACATCACATAAAGAACAAATCCATTGCTAACAGTGGTTCTCAAAAAGGTGTACACTGCTTCCAGTGCCCATCCTCAATGCAAAATAATGTGAACAATTTGGATAAAAGTAGAGGAGAAAAACTTAAGTAGTCCAAACTTTCATTACAATAGCATTTATTTGATATATTTATTTGCTATATTTATTCTAAATAACCCTGGCTTACCCACCAATACCAACTAATCTACTCCAGTCCTATTGTCCTTTATTTATGTATAAAAGAAGAAAGCAAAATAACAACAAATGAAAAATAACTAACACTAACTTACAGCATATTACATATTAGGGTATAATCCTAGTTTCTCTTTTGTGTGGAATTCTTGCAGTGATGTCCTGAAATCTATTACCTTTTTTCTATTAAAATATATTTTAATATCATTTATAAAACTACTTTTACCTATTTAAAACTTGGGAGACTGATCCTCTATGTTTTACCCAAATATTCCCTGGGTAGAGCAGGCTTGAAGTGAGGAACAAAAAGACAGATGAGTGTGTCTGAATCTCATTAAGGCAGAGATGGAATTACATTTGACTCACTGCATTTGCTTTTCATTCCTAAACCAAACCAGAGATAAAGCCAGTAAAACTCATTTCTATTGAATTCCTATACTCACCTTAGCAGAAATGGGATGGCCCCTCAACCTACTAATAAAATGCAATGTCCATGTTTTTCATGGAGGAGTAACTAGACACTCCACCTGGATGGTGAAGATAGGCACCTGGCAGGAAAGGTGCAGAGTGGAGTAAAGGTTGCTGCTACATCAGTATTACAGACTGCCTTAAAGGTGGGTACCTAAAAGATACTCAAAGAATAAGGCAAAGGTCAAACCTGCTCTAGATATAACTGATGATCGCCTTGACAGGATAAAAAAAATTGACATGTGGTCATATTACTGACAACTGAATTCTAGTCTAAACTATAAAAATTTCCGCTAAACTATAAAAATATGTATACTATGGATTTTTAGTTTCCATATATATATATTCTCTATATGGACTATCAGGTTATCTGGGAATAAAGAGAATTTTTCTTCTTACTATCCAACATGAGTACCTTCACTTTTCTTATCTCATTATCTTGGTTAGGATCCCTAAGAATTTTGAAAGCAAGATGAGAATGGGAATCCCTGTGCTATTGCTAATCTTAGGGAAAATATATTCAGTGTGACATATGATTTTCTACATCAACCATATCATCTAGAAATAGGGAAAGTCTTATTTCTTCCTTTCCAATTTGGATGCATTTATTTTCTTGGGAATAGATTCCTAAAAGTACAAGGACCAAAAAATTAAATGCTAGATTGTATGTGCCACTCCCTTTCAGTTGTTTATCTTTTTTTTCCCTCTGTTTTTCACATTACAAAAATCAAAGAACTAAGTATCTGCATCTGCATGGGATTGGTGTACTCAAACCTTCTTGGAAATACTATATGAGCAGTAAGTTATATTAAAAGGGTAAAAAAGATAAATGCAGCATGTTATACTTCTGGTTATCTCTGCTTCCACCAGGTTTTCATTAAGCATTAGGCATGTATGTGGCTTTGTGATTATTTTCATGACAACAAACATTAAAACAAGGGAACAAGATCTATAGTTTGAGGAAATGTAATGTTTCAAAATTTATCTACATATTCCAGTATACTGGTTTTGCATATTTGTTTCCAATTCAAGAGGTTTTTTGAAACCTCTACAAAAATGTTAATCTTAGTGATTTGTTCACAAAGGGTGTGAGCGGAAATTTTTATAGTTTAGACTGGAATTCAGTTGTCAAGTAGTGATTTCAGATGTGATATAAATATTTTTAGAGCTTTAGCAAATATGGAAAATAATAAATGATACTTATGCCTCTTCTATTATAAAATATTTCTAACTTTGTATTATCTTGAAGCCTTAATAATTTGTCTTCTAGTTTAACAGACTGGGTTTTTTAAGATCATTGGAAAGTTCTGTTCATAATAAAATCATTCAAGAAATGTATTTCAGGCTGCAGATATAGCTCCATGCTGGAGCACTTGCCCAGCACGTGTGAGGCGCTGGGTTCAATCCCCTGCACTGCCTGAATGAACAAATTTCTACCAGTCCTCTTACTTTCCAACTTCTCATTTATTAAGTTACTTAAATTCCAACCTCTAATTTCTTTCTTGAGGTATATTTGCTGATCCTAATCATCTTTCTTTTGTAATACTTTATACATTTAAAAACAGAAAGAATAACTGCTATGGTCTGAATGTTTATGTCCTCCCCAAATTCTTAATTCACATGTTGAAATCTATCCCCCAAGGTGACAGAAATAAAATATGAGATCTTTGGGAGGTATTAGGTTACTAGGACGCTGCACTCAAGAATGGGATTAGTGCCCATATCAATGAGGATTCAGGGAACCTACTTGCCCGTCTGCCATGGAGGATACAATAAACCTTTGAGGCTGAGAGGAGCCCTCTCAAGACACCAAACTTGCCGATGCCTTGATTTGAGATTTCTAAGCCTTCAAAACTGTGAACTATAAATTTTTGTTGCTTATTAATTATCTAGTCTAAGGTACTTTGTTATGGCAGCTGGAACAAACTAAGCTTAGTATGTTCTTTCATGCAAGCACTACATACACACACACACATACACACACACACACACACACACATATATTATTTTAGTTAAGCCAAATCAAAATCATCTATATCAAATATTATTCCTATTTTATAAATGAGAAATCTGTGGCATACATAAATCAATTAAAGTGTCCAATTTAACCATGTTCCTAGATGGCACCGCCAGGCTTTATCCAGTTCTAATTGAATAAAATACCAAAGTATTTTCATTATTATGGTAACTAATGAGACCACCCTGTGATTGTTAAACTATCACATTTAGATATTTATACACTTATATCTCAACTCAGTCCAATACAGAATGGTCCACCTAGCTCCTACTTAAAAATTAAAATCTTTGAATCACAGGTTCTATGTCTATTTCACAAAGACAACTGACAATCTAGTTGTCCATAGTTCTCTGAAGCAAACGCCACCAATTCTAATAATGCAAAAAATTGTTGGACACATTATATACTCTAGAGTTCTTCAAGATCTAAAATCCAGAAAATTAAAATATTCAAACATGTAGGTTTCTGTTATCAAAATGTTGATTCAAACACAGAAGAAAAAATGTCTTTTCTCTAAGACAGACTGCATTATCAGATGGAAGAAAGAAAGTAAGAACAAAAAGTATCTATTACTTAGTTCAGGGCAAAAATTCAGGCATGCAAGGGTCAGTGTACTACTTATAATTCGTGAGCTCTGTTAGACTACTGAAACTCCATTCTCTGAGGCTTTTCTCTCGTGTGCTATATCACATCCTTAGTGCCTCTCTAGTGCCATTAGCTTCAAAAGGTGGGAGGACCACACAGAGCCTTGCAAATAACAGATACTCATAAACTATATATTGTTGATCTGATTTAATGAAAACTATGCTTAACCTTATCTGAATTTTAAATTTTTATTTTAAGGAAGACCACATCTATATTCACCACTTTTATTTTATAAGAAAAAAAAGATACTAAAAGTCTGAAAATTTCCCAAAGCTACAAAAGGAGAAGCAGAGTATTCAGATACTATTATAGAGAATTTATGGTTTTCAACAAAGGTATATTTACCTACCATGTTCATAGATAAGTAGAATTAATATCATCAAAATGGTCACATTACCAAAAGCAAGCTACAGATTCAATGTAGTCTCCATCAAAATACCAATAACATTATACACAGAACTAGAATACATAGTCATAAAATTTATATAAAAGAATAAAAGACCTACAGTAGCTTTTAAAGTAATACTGTGTAAGAAGAGCAAGGCTGGAAGTACGATACCTGATTTCAAACTATACTACAAAGTAAGAGTAACAAAAACAGCATGGTATTGGCCTTAAAAACAAATATAAAGACCAAACTAGAAGACACAGATGAATCAACATAAATACAGTCATCTGATCCTGGAAAAAGTTGTCAAAGTATCAAGTTGGAAAAAAGCCTTTTTAACAAATCATGCTGGGAAAACAGGATATCTACATACAGAAGAATAAAAGTAGATCCTTACCTTTCACCCTACACAAAAGTCAAGTCAATGTGGACCAAAGACCTAGAAATTAGACCAGAAACAGTGAAATTGCTAGAAGAAAACATAGGAGCAATATTCCAACACATTGATGAAGGCACTGACTTCCATAGTAAGACTCTTAAAGATCAAGGAACAAAACCAAGAATCAGTAAGTGGGAGAGCATTAAATTAAAAAGCTTCTGCCCAGTGAAGGAAACAATAGCCTGAAGAAAGCCCACAAAGTAAGGAAAATTCTTTGCCAGGCACTCTGCCCACAGAGGATTAATAACCAGAATATACAAAGAACTCAGACAACACCAAAAAAATTGAATAACCCACTTAACAAATGGAAAAGAGACGTTTATCAAAATAAGAAACACAAAGGGTCAACAAATATATAATTAAAAAAAAGCTCAATATCTTTAGTGAAATCCAGGGAGATGCAAATCAAAACTACACTGAGATTTCATCTCATGCCAGTGAGAACGGCACTCAGCAAGAATACAAATAACAACAATTGCAGGCAAGGATGTTGGGGGGGAGGGATAAGCTAATATATGGTTGGTGGGACTACAAATTAGTACAACCATTTTGGAAAGCGGTATGGAGATTCCTCAAATGATTGGGAATGGAACCACTATATGACCCAGCTATAACACTCCCTGGTATTTATCCAAAAGATCTAAAATCAACATACTGTAGTGATTCAGGTACATCAACTTTATACCAACACAATTCTAGGTGCTCATCAAAAAACAAATGGATAAAGAAAATGTGGTCTGTATACACAATGGAGTTCTACTCATCCATAAATAAGAATGAAATTATGTCACTTTCTGGTAACTGGCTGGAACTAGAGAACATCATGCTTAAATGAAATAAGCCATACTCAAAGTCAAGGATCAGATGTTTTCTCTCATATGTAGAAGCTAGAGAGAAAAAAGAAATAAAAAGTGGGATCTTCTAAACATAGAAAAGATAGCAGCAGAGTAGAAGCAAGGAGCCAAGGAGGAGGGGGGACAAAAGAGAAGAACTGAGGAATATAGTTGACCAAATGACTTCAGGTATGTGTATGATTCCATCATGATGCATTCAAATATATATATAACTATAATGCACCAATTACAAAATAAATCAATAAATAGAAGACCAACAGAGTAAAGGAAAAGGATCAAGGGAAGGAAGAGAAGCAGACAGTACTAGGAACTGAAGTGGAGGAACAATGTTATATGCATTTATGAATGTCAAAATTAACCACACTCTTATATATAATTACAATGCGCTAAAAATAAAAACAATCTTAAAAAGTCTATTAACTAAGATAATGGTACTTTTTCACAGGAAGCATGCCTCATTGTGAATATGTATATTAATTATATTGGCTTGATGATGTTTAGAAAAATAAGCAGTTAGAAGACAATGAGAGAAGAAAACAAAGCTAACATTCACTTTTTTTTTTCAAGATGAAAACGAATGTGTGGGCTAAAATAGGTCTTTAAAATTTTGCAGCAAGTAATCTCATCCCAGAGAGAATCAATGACCTTCTAAAGAGGTAGCTTGGAGTCAAGAACAACTCGCTAGACAAGAGTACAGGAAAGTCACAGGATCAATCAGCAAAATGAAATGTGAATAGCTACAATCAAGTAAGATAGAAGGTCATCTCTGTCCTCCCACCCAACACTCCTAGGCAACCAGTTACATGGCCTTGGGTTCCAGATTTACTACGAGTACAGAATCTTATAATGGACAGTAATAAAACTCTTTCCATTCTCTTATTAACACTTTTCCCTACCTATTCATTTCAGCATTTATTCCCTTTACATATACACTAAAGCATGTGAGTATAAATTTAGGTTCTAAATGCTGACAGGGACACAATACCATCAATTAATGAAGAGATGGCAAAAATGTTTTGATTAAATCAACCTTCTGTCTACTTTGCTGAAAGTTTAATAATTCAAGTAAACACAATCATCAGTAAGAAATCAGATGAACTCATAAAGCTTGATTTATAAAAACAAAATAAATTTTGGGGTCCCTTTTCTATTTTCTTAGCTATGCTCAAAATGAAGAAAAAGCATAAATGACTGCCCAAATCTTAAGCACTTTGTATATGAATTCAGAAGTTCCTATGCATGTTATAGAGCCAGAAAATTTACATAATCAGATATTTGAAACTTATTTAATATTTTTAGAAGTAATAAACCATGGGTCTGTTGAGTCACAGGGCAGTGCAAAGGCCTTGGACCACTGTGCTCCATGGGTATAGTCATTATATTTGACACACAGCAGTTGACTTTTCATGGTTAGTAGTTAATGTTCCCTGGGTGAGTGAAAATACACAAACCAGGAATTCCCTGGTGGAGAACAGATTTCATTACAGTCCATATTCCCAAATGACTCTACAGATTGCCATATTACAATGACATGTCTATATTGTACAATCTCACATTTTGTATCAAGGTTACTAGTCATGGAGAATTTACTCTATTTTTTGTTTGCTTGCTTGCTTGTTTGTTTTTTAAGACAGGTTTGTAGCCTCAAATTCACAACCTGTTCTTTTTGGCCTCCAGAGTAACTAGGACCATAGGTGTGCACCACCACTCCGAGTATTAGGATTTACTTTTCTGAAGCCAAAATCTATCCTGTAAAATACTTGTCACAATATCAGCTTCTGACATTTGCTTTAGTCGGTTCACCACTCACCAACTCCACCACTTCCCTCCTAATCCAGCTCTCAGAGGCTCAACCTCCTGGGACCAGTCTCCCAAAATTCCCTCTTGCTCTCCACCAAGTTCCCATTTTAACAAGTGCAATCTTTTTTCCTGAAGAGATTGTTTTGTTCATAATTTCTTAATAAACTTTGACAACTATACTATTTATTTAAGGTATAAAAATTGACAATTTGATAGATACATGCATTATTATAAAATAATCACCACAAACTAATTAACATCTATTAAATCTTTTTTTTTTTTTTTTTTTTTTTTTGCTGTAAGATTTCCTCTCAGGAAATCTCAAGCATACAATAAAATATTGTTAATGATGGTCACCAGAGCTTAGGTCTCCAAACCTTATTTTTCATATAAATGAAAAGTTTGAACCCTTTTACCAGTCTCTCCCCATTTCCAGCATCCCCTGACACCTTGGAAAACTCCCTTTCATTGTTTCTACAAACTTGATACCTTTAATTTTTATGTAAACAAAATCATGTAATATTTATTTTTCTGTGTCTAGCTTATTCTGTGTGTAATATTAGAACAACCTAACCTCATCCAGGTTCATCCATGTTGTCACAAATAACAAGATTTCCTTCTTTTTTCAAAGCTAAATAATATTCTATTGTCTATGTACATGTTTCCTTTACCCATTCATACATTCACAAATACTTAAGTTGTTTCCATAACTCCTTTGTTAAATGCAATGAACATGGGATACATATATCTCTTTGAGACAATGATTTCATTTCCTATGTGTATAGATATATGTATACCCAGAAGTGGGACTGCTAGATCACATGGTAATTCTATTTTTAATTTTTTGAGGATCCTCCGCACTACTTTCCACATTGCTTTACCTACTTCCCACCAACACACAAAGTACACACAAACTCCTTTTTCTAATCAACATGTATCTTTCTTCTGATAATGGCTATTTCAACAAGTATAAGGTGATATCTGCTTCTGGTTTTCTTTATGATTATTAGCTATGTGGAACATCTTTGATATGCCTATTGTTCATTTGTGGGGGTTTTTGCTGGTGGTGGTTTTTTATTTGTTTTCATACTGGGGATAGAACCCAGGGCCTCACATAAGTTAGGCAAGTGCTCTACCACTGAGCTACATTCCCAGCCCTTTTTAAGGCAGGGTCCTGCCAAGTCACCAAGGCTGACCATAAACTTGATTCTCTGCCGGAGTCTCCTGAGTAGCTAGGTTATGGTCTTCTTTTGAGAAATGTTTCCTTGGATCCTCTGCCCATTTTACAACAGGTTTTCTATGACTGAGTGTTTTGAGTTCCTTGTATACTTTGGATATTAACTAGTTATTGGACATATGGTGTGAAAATCTCTTCTCACATTCTGTATGCTGCCTTTTCACTCTGCTGGTTCTTTTGCTGTACAGAAGCTTTTCAGTTAGGAGAAATCCCGTTTGTCTGTTTTTACTTTTGTTACGTATCTGTGCTTTTGCTATCCTATCTAAAAATGCATTGCTTAGACCAATGTCATGAAGACTTTCCCTGTTTTCTTCTAGTAGTTTGACAATTTCAGATTATACATTTAAGTCTTAATACAATTGAATTAATATTTGTATGATGCATGTCATATTTCATTCTTCTGCACGTGGATATCTAGTTTTCTCAACACAACTTGTTTAAGAGACAGACTATCTTTTCTTCAATGGGGGCCCTTAGCACCCTTGTCAAAAGCCAGTGGACCATATATGCATAGGTTTTATTTCCTGGCCCTTTTTTCTTTCCTTTGGTTTATATGTGGTAGTATCTCTGGCCTGGGTGGGGTAGGGCTCAATCAGTTATTTATTACTCAAACTGGAAATCTAGGCTTAACTTATTAATAAGCTTACATTTATACATTATCTATGTGTTTAGAAAGAATGCTAGTGACAATTACTACCTTTTACAACAAAAGGCAAAAAAGAAAAAAAATTGTCAAATTCCTTTAAAACTTAGTTTTGTAGACAAAGCTTGATTTAATAGCAGTTTCCAAAAAAGTACCCAAACAATAATTCAATCACCATCTAACTTGCTTCAATTTATTTCTTAACTACCTTTAAGGTTAACAGATCTTTCCCACAACAGCCAATATACATTAAATGTGCCATCAACCACATCTTTGGAACATTACAATTTTGTACAAGGATTTTTTTTTTCTTGGAATGTGTATTTAAGCATAGTAAAAAGATATATGTATAATAAAACCTACTAAATGGCAAGGACTTTCATGAAAACAAATCAGCACATTATTTGCTAGTTTTAATACAGTGCTTCTTCCCATATAAACAATCTTGCTCAACTACAAACATGCACCTATTATGTGTTAATCACTATACTAAACAAAGATAATCACTATACTAAACAAAGATCAAAGATAACAATAATGGAAAAACTTTGTTTTCAGTTTTCATTTGTTTTAAAGTGATTTATAATTTTGCAAAGGCTTAAAAAGGGAGATCATCTAATCTCAAACAGGAAATTGTCAACCTATAGCCTTGGCAAAAGGAACAGAAAAAAGTCTAGAATAGTTAACAGGTAATCAAAGAAGTAGCTCTTATTATGTAGCTTCTAGTCCTATCTTTGAATGCAACAAAGCAAGTGTGTTTACTTGGGGTGTTAGTTGCTAAAAGCAGTATTGTTCACTTGAGTGTTCATTTTGGAGATGTTTTACCAGTGTAAAATAACTCCATCTTGTGGATTGTCATGACCAAGGCATTCAGATCTCACCTGTAATTTAATAAAGATAAGATGGGCATTGGCCTGAGCCCTTCCCACCTTCACAGTCTGCAGAATGCTTGTCTCCTGTTGAACACTACTCCTCACAAGCCTCACTCTATTAAGCAAAGGTATATGAAAGTACCTGCCCCTTGCAGCATGAACACCACTGCCAACACTAGAGATTTTTCATCCCACCAAGACGGATTATACTGACTGCTTACTTTTGATTCCATTGAAATTTCTTGGAGGGAAGGTATTAAACATAGTAAGAAAGATTGTTTAAAGAATGGGATATGGAGCGGTGGTGATCCAATGGCCTCCCCACTTTTGTAGACTTTGGCCCTTTTGTATATCTTTCTACTTGCTTTCTGAAGATGATGATTATGATTTTACATACCCGAACTCCAGAGTCCCTTTAAAAATCACCTACTGTACCAATAAACGTTCAGGCACATTTCAGTAAATCTTTCCATTTTGATCACACATTTTGAAAGTTCAAAATTTATAGGACCTTTTTCCTCCCATTCACATTATACAAAGACAATTTCTAATATGCTAAATTTCTTCCAGTTGTCATTCAAGTTCCCACCTCTGGCAGCTGCCAGAGCCTGGAGTCTAAAGTACACTCTTGCTTGTATAAAGTTATCTGATGTGAAACACAGGCACCAATTCATTGAAGATTTCTTCTCTATATAATCCATGAATTTAAAATGGAAGGAAAGCAAAGTTGCCAGAAATGTTTGGAAATGTTCTGCTTTAAGAACAATTATAAGTGTATTTTATCCTATCAATCAAGGACAGAGAAAGCTGTATTCTAGTAAGTAGTACACAGACACTACCAAAACATTCAGAAAATATTTTTATCGTTACTAAAAATATAAAATAAGCAAGGTTTCAGCATACAGCAAAATTAGCACCATATTTTTTAGTTTGATAGGTCACTACTTTTGTCCTACAGAAGGTACCTATAAACATATTTTGGAAAACCTGTAAAACACTTTTCTTTCTCTTGCTTTTTTATGAAAATGCTTTAACAAAAGATATCAAAGAGAATCTTTTAATTTAATATTATGTAAAATAGTATCAGAAAGTAGCCCATTAAATTATTAACCCAGAATACCATAAAATATTAGTGAAGTTTTTTCAAAGGAAAGTATATTTTTATATTATAAATATATCATAGGGTTTACACATATTTGAGGGTTCTGCAACTAAAATACTAGAATATAAAATTTAGCAAAGCCACCTCCAATGAAATCTCAACTTTTCTTGTTACACCACTACAAAAATGCCAGGCCAGGTATGGTGGCACACACCTGTAATCCCAGAGACTGGAGAGATAGAGGCAGGAGGATCTCAAGTTTAAGGCTTCCTTGGGCAACTTAATGAGGACCTTTCTCAAAATACAAAAAGGGCTGGAACTATAGCTCAAGGGCAAAGCACCCCTGGATTCAATTCCCAGACTGGAAAAATTAAAACGAAAAACTAGGACGATGTACATCAAAACTGACCAGTTAATTTTAACATTATCCAGAAATGTATCGCAGTAATTTGAACAAATTAGAAATTAAACACAATGATGAACTCACACCACTAATTATGTCATTACTTATGCTTTAAGGACCTTTCCTTAGCTCAGTTAAAGGACAAAACCTATTCCATTTTCTTTTCCTCCATGAAACTTTTGAAAGCTATGGTTATTTGTAAAATGTAGAATCAGCTGGAGTTTGGCCCTTAGCTGTCAAGATTCTTTGTACACACAGATGCTTCTGCAGATGATTACAACTATGTTCAGGCATAACTAAAAATACCAATACATAACCAATGTTTTCCATGTTACATATAGTAAAATATGTCCTTTGCCTTATAGAGCTAGGCACTATGCTTGAGGTTGGCAATATTTCTAATTTTGATCAGAAATAAACACTCTAATTTTTATACTCCACCTTGGTCCACTGGTTCTCTATGACTTTTAAAGTGATCCCCAGTACCTTTAGGAGTTGAATCCTTTCCACTGTGTCACTGACAGTGTCAGATCCACTCATGTATAATAATAAAAAAAAAGGATGACACAACTCAAACCATCGTATGTTGAGAGAAATTAAGTGAAAGGCTTTTACTAAAAAAGCCTTTTTAAAAAATGAACTTCCAGAAAAAAATAAAATGTACATGCATAAAAACTAAAATTTTAAAGGGAATATCAGATGAAACAAGTCTTGGTGTACCTGCTATACTGTATTTATCAAAGAATATTAATGTATTTTGAACAAAAACAAGGAAAATGAAACATTCCAGTTTACCCTGCTATACCAACACACACAAAACTATTACATCAGAGGATGCATCCAGAACTAAAATGAAATTAAAGAATGTAAGATCCACTCAATTTCTTTTAAGCCTCCTGATGAAGTTGTCAATATTGTAGCAAACACAGAAATCTGGATCAATTTGGCAGAAAAGTAGTTCTACAGTAATGATCTGAATGTTAAATGTTGCAGTACTCCAAGTCTAAACCTTTAATCTATTTTTACATAATTCTTTTTTCTCTTGACACTAAATCAAAGTGAATACAAAATCACCTAGAGCAGGGTTTTCCCAAGTATAGTCACAGACTACCTGCATTATAATCATCTGAAATATTTGATAAAACTAGACTTTTGAACCCCTACCAAGACCTACAAATTTCAAAAGTAGAAGGCATCTGTATTCTTAGCAAGCATCCTAGTGAGACACACTGCAATGGTTCAGACGTTGACTATCCCCCAAAGATCATGGCTTTGGTCCCCAAGGTGGAACAACTGAGAGGTCTAACTTTAAGAAAGTGGGGCCTAGTAGGAGATTGTTAGGTCATTGGGGGCATGATCTCAGAGGAATCCCAGCCCAGGTGCCCTCTCTCTCTCTCTTTCTCTCTACTTCATGGTCTATGATGTCAGAGGTTTGCTCCCCAACATGCTCCCATGATGATATGACACCCTTGCCATAGCCCAAAGTAATGAATCTGCCTCATCTTGGACTGGAACCTCCAGAACCATGAGCTAACCAAACCTTTTCTAAGTTAATTACCTCAGGTATTTATGGTAATATGAAGCAGAGTAATACACATGCCAAAAAGTTTGAAAACCAACAATCAGATATTATAGAATTCTGAAAAAATAACTTTAGAAAATATGTTCCAATTTTGGGTCCATAGTCTGAGAACTGCAATGGTAAATTTCTTCCCACATTAAAATACAATGAGAATTCATTTAAACCAATGAATATAAATATAAGTGCAAACTTTGGATTTATAACAGTACTATAGATGTTTTTAATTATAGCAAGTCAAATTCTAGATCAGATGCTAAAGAGTACACCAGAAGAAAAACCTTATTTCAGTAAAGAATCTCCTCCTCCTAGTAGATAAGAATATTCATGACAGTCAATAAGAATTCCACTCAAACAAAACAATGTGAAAATATACTTCACCCCCTGAAAAAAGTGTAAACTATCTTTATCAACAAACCAAAACAATTCTCTGTTTTAAGCTGACTTCAGCATCTATCATATTACATTAGATAATAATGCATCTTTAGGGGCTCCAGCATTTCTTTAATGTTTTTTCTTTGAAAGGATAAAAGTAGCCAGTAGTATAGTATCATACTTAATATGTCAACCATATTGTAGTGAATGAAAGAAGAAAGTGGCAGAGATTATCCAAAAGCAACGTATAAAATATGGGTGTGTGTGTGGGGGGGGGGGGGNTGCTCAGATAGGAATACCACTGAGGCTATGCTGGGTCCTTCTTGGTGCATCATCTCAGAAGACACATGATGTTGGTTCATCCCAATGTTGTGATATGGGGAAATGCTGTTGCACCCTCTGGTTTTAGTACTCTCTGAAAATTTTCCAGTTCCATTCCTTCTACATCTGTTACCAATTCTGTTGTCATTGTATCATAAAGAAGAGCTTGTTATGATTTTGTTTTGTTTTGTTTTTTAATCTATAAGAAGTCACTCGATTCATTATGAGCTTTATTGTTATCCGGTCACCTAACTTTATCATTTGTCTCACCAGTACTCCCAGTATTCCTATTGAGTTACAAGTTCTGAGAATTGCAGTGATCTCAGGACCCAGAATCTTCTGAAAACAGAGGCAAAAATCTATCTATTTTTGCCCTTTTGCAAAAACAGGAGAGGCACGTGTTGTGCTGTAGAAAACACCTTTGAAGACTTCAGAGAAAAGACATTATTTATGCGCTGTAGGAGGGCTCTTGAACAGTGTATTAGCCAACTACATTTATTGATTGTCTCCTGTCTGCTGCACATCTTGCCAGATGCTGCATTAGAGTATTTTCTTTAATCAGTAAAAGCACAGAAAATTGGATGACTTTGGAGACTACAGCTTGCCTTGCTACCTGCCTCCCAAAAAATTCTTATTAGTATTTTAAATGCTAATTCCATAGTTTTTAAGACTTAAAGAGCAAATCAGCCCTGGTAGCATATATACCTGATTTCCTTCATTGGGACACAGGTCATCAGAAGAGGTGCTTACATAGAGAAGTCCCTTTAAAGACAGTGTTCATTTGGTGAACAAAAGAATCACTTTTTAGACTTTGGAAATTTATAAGCATTTATGTCTTGTTTTGATTCCTAAAGCACTTTTCATTGATTATTTTGACATCTGTAGGAATACATAATTCAGGGAGCAACATCAAAACTGTACTAATTGCTAAGTGACTTAGGTTGAAACCCTTTAACTCATGTTATGGTTTCCTCATCTGGAAGAGAGAACAAAACCTTAACTCTTGCATCCTAAAACATATCATTTCTTTGGTAATGAGTCTTATGTGTAGTTATGATGTAAAAAGTTACAATTTCAGTAATAGTACTGCAATAAATCATTACACTCTCCTTTTGTTATAGTTCAGATTTGAAATGTCCCCCAAATATCCATGTAATAAAGGTTTGATTGCCAGCCTGTGGCTCTTTTGGGAGGTGGTGAAATTTTTGGGAGGCAGGGCCTAGTGGAAGGAAGTTGGGTAACTGGGGATGTGCTCCAGAAAGGGATAATGGGACCCTAGTTTTTTCTTCTCTCTCTCTTTGCTTCCTGGATTCCATGAGATGAACATGTTACCTCTCCTTTGTGCTTCTACCATGAAGGAGAAAAAAATAAAAAAGCATTGGGACTAAATAGTCATTGACTAAAACCTTTAAAACCATGAACAAAAATAAAAATTTCCTCCTTTTGTGTATGTAAGGTATTTTATCATTCTGAGAAGATACTAACATACCAATTTTCTCTGGGAATTTCAGCAGTTTGCTTGTCTTAGGGACTAATAAGCATCCAGGTGCTGTAGGAAAATTAACACTTATTTCAGTTTTAACTCCTCAACAGGGTAAAGAGAATCATTATTCTCATGATTAGGCTGACAAAAAGAAAACTATGGCGGTTTTCAAAAAAACTAAAAATGTTTAAATATCATCTCTTTCTCTCTTATTACTAAGATGGAAAATATAATTTCTTTCTTTTTTTATTTTATATTTTTTATTTTTTTGAGAATTTTTTAATATTTATTTTTCAGTTCTTGGCGGACACAACATCTTTGTTTGTATGTAGTGCTGAGGATCGAACCTGGGCCGCACGCATGCCAGGCGAGCGCGCTACCGCTTGAGCCACATCCCCAGCCCATCTTTTTTTATTTTAAAGTAGAATTTCTATTTTATTCTTCTCTTTCCAGAGGACAGTTTTTTTTTCAGTCCTTAGCTTAGAAACAGCTCCTCACAGGGGCTTTGGAGGAGATGGTGGGTCAGCATGAGCAGGTATAAATAAGAATTTGGGTGCTGCGTTTTCTGGGCTTCATGAAGGAGGTGGATTTCTAACTGTTATGGGCCAGGCTATATGGGCAGTGACCAAACAGATTTCATTTTACCCTAGACTCATGTCACGTAAGAAATGCTTCTCCCAAGGGAAAATCCCTCCTCTGTACCCATCAACAGTTGTTTAGAATAGCAAGTTCGGCAACACAAAATGGGAATTCTTTTTTGGGGGGAAAAGAACACTGTTGATTTTATTGAGTAGTTAAAAGGGAAAGATAGTACTTCAATTTTCCAGGCACAGTGAGTCTTTTTTGTTGTTGTTGTTGTTTCTTTTTTATTATTATTAAATTATTTGTCTATTCTAATTTGTTACACATGATGGAAGAATGCAATTCATTTCATATTACACATATAGAGAAAGTGGCAATTCTTATACAGTGTAAAATTGTTGTCTTTTTTGTTCCCAATTGTCTTGGGCAATGTGCTCTGTCAGAGATGTCTACATGTTAGTAACCATTCTTTAACTTGTACTCAACGAGGGTCATTTTGACCCACTTCTCCTTCTGCTTACCATCTCATAATGTTTGTTTATGGTTTTGAATCATAGCAACAGCTACTTATGATTTAATGTGGTTTTGGAATATAAAGGTGTCCTCTAACCCTTGGAGGGGATGGAATGATGTAGACTTGCAACCTCCCCCTCCCTTGACCTGCCAGCTGGTGAATAAATGTTCCATCTCCTGCTTTAAGATGGACTCAGTGATTTATTACAATCTCGCTGTAACATAATGACCTTGCTGTGATTGACATACTTATGTGATGCTATAGCTTCACACACAGCTTGGGAGGCACACTCGCTTTGGAGATCTCCCTGGTGGTTTTGACCACTGCTATGTTTCAAATGGTGAACTTTTCAATGATTCCACCTTTGGCTAACCAATGGGTGGAGCTAATAGGCTGCCTGTGTCTGTGACCCTTTTTTGGAATTACTACTGTTTCTTCCTCCTCCTCCTCCTCCTTTTCCTTCTTCTCTCTTTCTCTCTCCCTCCCTCCCTCCTCTGAACCCACAATCCTCTCCAATACTCCTTTCTCATTTCTACTGACTGAACAGTTATTTCTGTCACTCTTTTGTTGCCAGACCTTATACATCTGTGGGGACTGATGGGATCCATTCATAGTAACGACTTAAAACTGACCAACCCCTGGACTTGCTCATACAGGATTCCTAGGTCCACATACGTCACAAGCATTTCTCAGAGACTCCATGATGTTTCCCACATATTCATGAACAAGGTTTCTCCCACTGCAGAACCCCTTTGTTTCCATAGGGCTCAGACATGAATCTATTGAAAGCTGTAATATAAAATACATGAACAATAAATATTTTCCTATGCTCAGAATTGCTCTGTCACTCAATGTTCAAGACCAAATCAAGGTCAGAAGAACTTGTCTTCTTCCCCGAGGTTGTCTTCTCTCTCAGGAATCCTATCAGACATTCATCTGACTGGATTTCCTGTGCTCAGCAAGCCAGTCTACCAGCTTAGTCCTATACATGTCTACCCTGCTGCCTAGGCTCAAGCCAGTGTTACTATTCCTTAATGGACTGTAAGCTTTTTGAAAGAAGGGTCCATGCCTAGATAATATACAACTTCACCAAAACGTTTTACATAATTTCTTACATTACAGAAAGCCCTTAATAGTAAAATAAAATTTAAAATAGTCTAAATTAATGATCATTTAACAACTTTTTAAAAAATGAATAAAAATACTTATAAACCATATGTCAGGAAATCCAGGTCTTAACTACTGAAGACATTCTAGAGTAGTCTACATATTCTGTCTACTTTTACAATAATTGCATTCCCTTAGAAACACCAAGTATCTTTTGAAATTAGTTTCAAAAGGGTTTTAAAGACAGGGAGAATTTGGTATGTTGTGCACAGGGTTGCTTTTTAGGATTAAATTACATACATGTAAAGCACTGCCTGGAATGTAATAAGCACTCCAAAAAATTATCTTCATTGTGAAAGCCAGACTTATTTGTAATTGTTCCAACAAATTCTACAAAGAAATACCCCCCAAAGCGACAATTTCTTAAATTATACATAAAAGTACCCCCAAATACTATATTGCCTACAGCATATGTTAAATTCTGCCTTTGCCAATAACAAATGCTATTTAAATTAAAGGTGTCCATATCTTTTAATTAACTACTTGCATGACTAAAATACAGAGCCAGTCAAGCCATGGTAACCACATACAAATGAACGCTTTCAGTAAGTGAACAGAATGATGTAAAAAAAAATTTCCAGGCTATTTACCTGGAGCACTGCTTTACATAGATCTCTGAATTAAGGTCTGAAATCAGGCAAGTCTTTTCTATGGGAGATGGCCTCCAGACATCCCACTGACCACAGCTATAAATGTCCCCTTAATCAAACAAGGAAGGAAAACACAAGGATTTCAAGTAAAAACATGGTAGACATCTATAGAAATGAAGCCTAAGTGAGATGGCAGGTGAAATTGCTGGAACTGACACAATAGAAGAAGATGGACCTCAAGGGAGGGACATTTCACAATCAAATAGGAAATGGTACATACTTTCTCCTACACACAAATCCATAATTAGAAAAAAGACTGAAGACGTTTCCTCCCATCATTGACCTTCTGAGTAGGTGTGGTGGATAAACTTTATCCTCTGTATTCACAACAGGCCTTGATCTTTTTAACACCTGGTCAAGTTTACATGCTCATTAAACAAAGTTTAATCCAATTAGTTTCTTTCAGTCAACTTACTTTGCACTTCCATGAAATGTCCACTTTCCAGAGAATGAATTAAATAGCACTATCCTGGTTATAATCCTCATGAGATGATAGAATCTTTGCTTGTGGAAGACACTCCAGAAAACATTTCAGGTTAGTGGAGACTCAGAGGCCAGAAACAGAAAAGGAACTGAGGTCCCCTAAAAGTCTACAATTCATATGGCATGCTGTGGTAGAAAAACAGTGATCCTCTGAAATTAAACCATTTTCATTACTAACTTTAGACTAAATGCAGGGCTATTTTACTTATCAGATAGAATGTTTAAATCTCCCACACCAATTCTATTCTATTCAATCACTATACTTTATGTAACAGCTTTCTTGAAAACTGATATAGATATGAATCATAACTACAAAAAAGGAACAATTTTCATTTCTGACATGAAAAATATTTAAAACACTGAAACATTTTAAACAGCCTATAACCATTATAAAAGTTAAAACATTAACTTCAGACAATGTTACAAAAGTGAGGGGGAAGAACGCCAACTTTCCTATACCAGCCATTGTTTAACAGAATTCTTGTTTTAAAGTGACAAAAATATAAAACTTCAACCTTATCCCCATCAGAAAAATACATATATTCTTACTATATTATCATTCAAGTCTTTTCTATCAAAAAAAGTCAGGAGAGGATAATAATGCTTGAATTTAATAAGCTAATGTTTAACTTTATAAGAGATGGACATTACCAATAATCTCTCATAAAGCAAAGAGTTAAGAGTTAAGAATTTACTATTCCAAATATCATATTACAAAATTAGGCTGAGTGCATATTTGGTCTACATTTCACACATAGATTTTCAAACAAATAAACAACAACAACCAAAACAACAATAACAATAACATCAAAATTTTTTTTTATTTTCCAATGAGGCAAATTATTTACATCTTAACAAAGATAACAGAGGCCAAAGAAAGAAAAATCTTTCTTGAAAAGCACAGTTTCTAGAGTTCTTACCTATTTACCCAATTTTTTTTAAAATTTGGGGACTAAGGATATATAATTCAGTGGTAGAGTACTTGCCTAGCATGCAGAAGACCCTGGGTTCTATATCTAGCACCACAAAAACAAAAGGAAAGAAAAAAGAGAGAGAGAAATATTTCACTTGGACAGAAAGAATAAGTTATGGTGTTCTATTGAACAGTATGATGACTATAATTAATATTAATATTTTAAAAATTCCAAAATAGTTATAGAATATTTTAAATGTCCTCATCACAAGAAAATAACTATTTTAGATGATAAATATACAAATAACCCTGATGTGATCATCCCACAGATATGCATGCATTAAAACCTCACACTTTACTCCATAAATATATGCATTAATTGTTAATTAAAAATAAAACAAAACAACAAAATCGTAGGGAAAATGTTATCCTAAACATTTTACAAGAATTTTTATCTTCCATTATTATTAAAAGAAATTAAACAAAACAGTTAAAATTATATGCAAATATCACTCAAAATGTATACGAAACCTTATTGTCTACCCTGTGAATATGTAAAACAATTTCTACCTGTTAAATTTTACTACAGATTAAATATGAATAATCTATATTGAGAACTTTTAAAGTTTTTAAAAATAAGTAGATGACATCTTTGTTGTTTCTGATGTTCAGAAAATTAGTACACCCCAATATGCAACCCACTCAAAAGTGACTCATTTTGACATTTAATTATTTCCATGCATAATCTGATGAATATCTTTAACATATGACCTGAATATAATAAGATGATATTAGAGGATGAAATGATCGTGAAAATGCTACTTATAAATGCAAGGACTGAGTTGGCTACTTATCAAGTACAGCTTATTGACCAAGGTTCCATTCATATTAAGTTTGACCTACAACTGTTACAACTTGAGTCTGGTCTTACTGAGAGAATAAATAAATTATATGCCTCTGAAGAGTTAATGTCCCTTGTTCTCTATTGTCAGGAAACTCAAACAATATAATCTAATGTATTTCCCTTTTAAGCCTGAACTACCAAAAACTTTAGTACAATCTTTATTTTCTATGTGTTTAATTTTGTTCAGTTCATATACTTGAGAAAGATTCCTTTATAGCTTCCTTGACATGATCTTTGTTCCGATGGTTCCTTAAAGGAATTAACTACTCCCATTGTTCTAACATATGGTCTCCTCAAGTCCTTCCAGAAATAGTAAAACAGAGGTTTCAACAAGAGGAGAAAGAGAAGAGTGATGAGAAGAGAGGAAGGAAGCAGGAAAGTGTGGATGCACTGACACTCAGCTGATGACAGAACTGTCACAGACCTGCTCTGCTGTTTTTGAAAAAGCCTATACTTTTTCTAAATGGAAACATGTTGGCAACATTTTACAATTTTTAATATATATTTTATTTGTTCTAATTAGTTATACATGACAGTAGAATGCATTTTGACATACCATACATAAATGGAATATAACTTCTCATTCTTCCAGCTGTACATGATATAGAGTTACACAGGTTATGTCATCAGATATGTGCACAGGATAGTAACGTCTGATTCATTCTACTATCATTCCTAACCCTATGTTCCCTTCCCTCCCTTCACTCCCCTCTGTGTAGTCCTAAGTACCTCTATTCTCCCCTCCCCCTGACACCCTTACTGTGAATTAGCATGCACATATCAGAGAAAACATTCCGCCTTTGGTTCTTTGGGGTTAGCTTATTTTGCTTAGCATGGTATTCTCCAGTTCCATTCATTTATCTTCAAATGCCATAATTTCATTCTTCTTATGGCTGAGTAATATATTCCATTGTGTATATATACTATGGTTTCTTTATCCATTCTTCTAGGTTGGTTCCATAGCTATTGTGAATTGTACTGCTATCCACATTGATGTGCCCAGCCCTTTTTTGTATTTTATTTAGAGACAGGGTCTCACTGAGTTTTTTGGGGCCTCACTAAGTTGCAGAGGCTGGCTTTAAACTCATGATCCTTCTGCCTCAGCCGCCTGTGCTGCTGGGATTATTGAAGTTGAGAAAATGACAATTCTGTAAAAGTAACAAACTGGGAACATCTAAAGAGAATAACAGATTACTAAATTTTTTTTAATGTCCCAACACTACACTATTTACATAAATGATTTATTCCTCCAAGAAACCCATGAAACATGTTTTGTTATTATCTCAACATAATTTTGATTTTCATTTCCCTGATCGCTAGGGATGTTGAACATTTTTTCACATACTTGTTGACCATTTCCATTTCTACTTTTGAGAAACGTCTCTTCAGATCTTTTGCCCATTTATTAACCGGGTTGCTTGGTTTTTTTGGCATTAAGTTTTATGAGTTCTTTATATATTCTGAATATTAATCCACTATTGGAGGAGCAGCTAACAAAGATCTTTTCCCATTTTATAGGCTCATTCTTCATCCTCTTAATTATTTCTTTTGCTGTGCATAAGTTTTTAATTTTATGCTACCCCATGTATTGTTTCTTGGTTTTATTTCTTGCATTTCAGGAGTCTTGTTAAGGAAATTGGTATGTCTGTGCCAATACATCGGAGTGTTGAGCCTGTTTTCTTCTAGCAGTTATGAAGTTTCTGGTCTAATTCTTAGGCCTTTGATCTATTTTAAGTTGACTTTTGTGATTTCATCATCTCACTCCAGTTAAGTAGCAAGAATACAAATAATAATAAATGCTGGCAAGGGTTTGGGATAAAAGTTACACTCTTACTTTGTTGGTGGGACTACAAATTAGTACAACCACTTTGGAAAGCAGTGTGAAGATTCCACAATAAACTAGTGATGGAACAACTATATGACCCAGCAATCCTACTCCTCAGTATTTATTCAAAAGAACTAAAATCGGCATATATAGGGATGCAGCACATCAATGTTTATAGCAGTCCAATTCAAAATAGCCAAGTTATGGAACTAGACTAGATACCAACCTACAGATGAATGGCTAAAGAAAATGTTGTGTATAGTTGTGTGTGTGTGTGTATAGTATTTATACTCAGTAGTTTTACTCAGTCATAAAAAACAAGGAAATTACAGCATTTGCCAGTAAATCAATAGAACTGGAGAACATCGTGCTAAGTGAAATAAGCCAGACTCAGAAAACCAAGAGTCAAATGTTTTCTCTCGTGTGATATTAGAATAAAATAAGGAGGAAAAAAAAGCATAGAAGGGAGGGATCCCATGAAAATAGAAAGGAGATCAGTGGAGTAGAGGAAAGGGACTGAAGGGGAGGAAAGAAGGATGGGAAGAGAGAGGAACAGTAGAATGAAACTGACCAAATTAAGCTATGTACATATATGAATATATCACAGTAAATTTCACTTTTATGTTTATCTATGAAGTACTAACTTAAAAAACTATAAGTAAATAGATTAGAGTAGGGGAAAGGGAATGGGGGAAGAAGAAAGAGAGGGAAAGAGGAAGTACTAGGAACTGAAGTGGAGCAAATTATATTCTACCCATGATTATGTCAAAATTACCCAATATTATGTACAACTAGAATGCACTAATAAAAACAAAAAATACTATAATCACCATTTTACTAATGAAAAAACTAATGAGACAGATGGTTTCATACCTAATATGATAAAGCTGAGATTCAGAATACTAACCTCGGACTCAGTGCCCTTGCTCTTTCCCATTGTTAGTAAGTAAAGTCTGCCTTATTCATATGATATATATTTTCTGAAATGTATAACTGGTATTACAGAATGGGGCATAGTGTAGCCAGCTTTTTACAAGGCTGAAATGGATAATAATTTTACATTAGCGCCCTAAGATTTTAAGTCAGTTGAATGGAGGGGAAAATATAGAACTGAACAGAACAGGAAGTTTCCCCAAGCCCTCCTTGAAGTAGTTTGGATACATAACCAGGCACTGGATAGGAAGGTGCTAGAGACAGCGCTGTAAGGCCTAGGTTCCAGTTCTTTGACTACTGCTAATTACAAACATATGACACTCAGTTCCACTCATCTATAAAACAATGAGAATGATTCTGTAACATTAAAGGACCCAGTAGCTCTACATCTGAAATGCAGGCCCATCACTCTCCTGCTAGGTGTGCTCTCAGTTCCAGGCTAGTCTTGGCATCAAGCTGGGAAAGCTATTGCTCCATGCCATGGAGGGTCAAATCCTCTAGTGAAGTCCAGAGATCACACTCCTACTTAGGAGAGACAAATCCTTCTCCTTCATGACATTGCACTTCATGCAGACAAAATGCCCCATGCTAGACAAACTCTAGGTAAGCCACCTGGATCAGACAAAATACCCAGAAGCATGCAGTAGCCGGATGTTCCTTCCATAAAGAAGTGTTCCACCATGCTGATGGACCTTAGGAAAAACTCGTCCTCGAATTTTTCCCTGAAACTCCATCAAATATTAGGAAGGGTAAATTAAGTTAAAAAATAAAAGTAAAATCACCGCTAACACGAGTAGGATAACTTAGAAAAGAAGCTAGTTGCCAGCCATATTTGAGGGTTTTCAAGCTCAATCACTTAGACAGAGGGATACTTAAAGGAACTTCCAGGAATATATTAGCTCATCTTCTTTTGGCCTCATCCTCCCAGGAAAGAGAAATGGACAAAGTCAAGACCAGGCTTAAGTAAAACTGTGGAAACAGAAAATGTAAAGTCTTTTTCTTTTGTTCATCTCCTTTCTGATGGTCTATTTTCACAATTCACAATTTGTCACCCCCTTCCTGACCTAGGCTTCATGTTCACAGTCCTCCTCAACTGGCCTTTGTCTCAAACCTCCACTGTCCTTCAGGAACAAGTTGAGTCAATTGCTTATGATGTGATTTTTATCTAAGCTGCAAACCCTTAAGGAAATATTGCAACATTTGCATTCTAATAGTGGAAATTCCAGGCAAAATGACTATGAACCAGAGAGAGAAGAGGCTTTAAGATCCCCTTAAATCACCACAGGAGCCTGTGAATAGTACAAATCAAATTCTCCATAAAGAAAAACAAGAGGTGAGAGATGGGGACAGTGGTATCACAAAAGAATTTAAAAGTCTGGAATTAGCCAGCACTAGCCTTTCTAGGGCTTCACCCAAAGCAGGAAATTGCTGTGCTGCTCTATGGCTTCCCTGCATCAGTGCCCAAGGCAGCTGGCCAACTCACTAACCCCTTCTCTGGCCTCACACACACTGCATAGTCAGTGCTACCCTGGCCCTGCCATAACCCTGGCTGGCCGCAGGGGAAGTTGGCAGAGAGAATCCAGGGCTGTGCTATTTCAAGCTATAAGCAGCTACTGTGGATGGGGATGAACTGCTTTAGCAGTGGAGAATAAGGCCAGCTGCATGCATAAGATTTTCACTTGCCCTAATGAATTCACTCACCTGCTGAAGTTAGGCACCCAAATGTAGTAGAAAACAACTTGGTTCCATTTACTCCTTACTTGTATTCACCTCTCAATCCCAGCCAGCAATTTTTTTTATTTAAATTGTTTTGATTGCAAGCCCTTCAATTCAAATTTTAATCTTCATATACATTAATGAAATCATTTTTTATGTTTCATACATAATACCAAAATATCCACATGAGCTAGTTTATACAAACATACACACACACACACACACACACACACCTGTATGCATTATATATACATATAAACATGGAATACATATATATGGAGATCCACATATGTGTCTATGTTAAAACTGAAGCTGCCCAAGATACCTGAAATATTAATAACAATTATGGGAACCAGGATATTATGATTCAAAACTCAGATTTTGAATGTAGGTATCTGAGACCTCTGTGAGATACAGATAAGACACTTCTCTGGGCTCCTCATCTATAAATGGGAATTACTGACAGGTTTAAGATGATTCCGGGGAAGGACAGATGTGTTTCCAATGCAGGGCTCATAAAATTTCACTAGCATCAACTTTTTGGTAAAATATTCATGGTAGCTCAAAAAGACCAATCTATGACAGATGGATTATCTTCTAAAATTCAAACATTCTCTCAGCCAAACCTGATCATCTGACCCTATGATCTCCTTGTTCTCTAGCTTCTGAAAATGTGCTCAATAGGTAATTTACCTAGAGAATGTATACTAATCCTTAAAAACTCAGTTCAGGTATCACATCTTCAAAGACAGCTTCCCTGACTCCTCACCTACGTCAGATAATTTTATTTCCTAAGACAGTGTCCCTTTCCTTTATAGCACTAATGACACTTTATCACACTATTTACTCAGCTGGGTGGCTTTTAAAAACAGAAATGCTTATATTTCCTACTCTATCTAAATCCCAGGGAAGTAAATACTATGCCTGCTTTCACTCATCGTGGCATCCACTGCACTGCAGGTACCAGGCACACAGTAGGTACTCAGTAAACACTGATTCAATCAAGTTCAATCCAAATGACAATCAATCTGTTCATATCTTCCCAAGAAGCACAGAGAGGAAGAATTCAGTCGAAAGATCATGAATCCTGGGAGTTACCCAGAGAGACATAAGTTAGAGAAACAAATATTTGTCTGGAAGAAGTCAAATAATCTAGGAAACTAAAGAGGTATGGCTTCTGTACTTGCTTGCGAATCTTTATAATATTCCATTAAGAAGAAACCATAAAGAAATGAAGGGTTCCAAAGGCACAGTTGTGGTACCAAGTTTAAAAGGGATTCTATGTGGAGGAAGTATTCAATGAGGGTGCCTCAAAACTGGGGAATGACAGGGAGTAGATTACAGTGCTTAACAGTTCTATGTCTTCATCCATTCATTAACTCATCAGATAGTTATTATGCACCTGCCACACAGGAGACATGGGGCCTGGCTTGGTGTGCATAGGAGCAAGCATCACATGCTCCACTCTCATGGGTTTCCAGCTCAGCACAGAGTTGGAGAGGCTTTAAACAGGTAACACAAGTGATCAGTGCTCAGTAAAGACAACTACAGCAACCTGGGAAAGTCAGCCTTCCAGCATATTTTATTTTCTTCCAAAGTGTAATATCTTTTTTTAAAATTCTACCTTTAAAAAAAAAGAAAATCAACAGGTTGCCATGCTGATTTTATCTATTTCTGTTGCTTAACAGGAGCAAATTAATTCAACACTCTGCCTCTATGACAGCGTTGAACTCAAGTTTGTGTTTGAGTCAAGACAATATTGATCATTCTCAAGCTCATATGTGAAAGAAGATGGAAAATGAGAGGAAAAAAACCAAAGCATTAAAACACTATTCAGAGGATCAAGTCAATTGGAATGAAATCTTAGAAAACGTGAACCTTAAATATCTCAAATTCATAACACTCTCTTCATTTTGTGAAAGTCATATACAGGGAAAACTAAAAAGAGCAAAGATCTATAATTCAACTGTCAAACGTAGTCATCAATTCCTTATTCCAAAATTCACACCAATAGGTTTGTCAACACTAATTTGTTGAGCATACACTGTGCGCCAAGCATTGTTAAAGACCTCTAGGGAAGAGTTTCATCCTCACTGGAACCAACCACCCCCGACAAAATTCAAAATAAATTTGAAATGCCAATTAAGACTACTGAAAAGATGAAAAGCACTAACACAGAGTGATTAGGGTTTCTGCTCTGCCTAGAATTTCCAGGAAAATCCTCTTTGAGAAAATAAGAATTTAAGCTCACACACAAATGATGAGTAAGATATTCTCTATTTGAAAATATAAAAAAGAATATTCTGAGCCGGGTGCAGTGGTGCATGCCTATAATCCCGGTGCTCATGAGGCTGAGACAGGAGGATCACAAGTTCAAAGCCAACCTCAGCAAAAGCAAGGCATTAAGCAATTCAGTGAGACCCTATCTCTAAACCAAATACAAAATAAGGCTAGGGGATTACGGGAAGCCACCCATGAATTCCTTGAGGGTCTTCTCTAGATATAAAAAGCCAGGGAGATTTAGGTTTGGCCTGGCAAACTACTTTGTGGCTCCTCCCACTCAATGGATTGCCCAATGCAGGTGACTTCTATCTCTGCTTTATTAGGAAGACCAATTGCTATATGATATAGTACACAAAGCACAGAGTAGAAGGAATGACACAAGAGAGGGAACTGAAGCCAGGTCTTACAGTGTCACCTGGGAAGATGTCAGAAATGAACTCTCAAGCCCTGCTGAAAACCTTCTGGGTAGAGACTCCAAGGTGGTGCACAGAGACCTGTTTTAACAAATCCTTCAGGGGTTCTAATGCCCAGTAAGATTCAAGGCCTCTTAAGTAGAACAAAAGCTCTCAGCCCAATGTGCAGATTAGACTCATCTGGAGGAACACCTAACCAGCACTCTGCTGAGTCCTACCCCAGACCTAGTCATCTGTCTCTGGGGTTGGGGATTAAGTAATTACAATACATAATGCATATTGAAACTACTGACACAGGATCTTAAAAATTAAGGTGAGAAGTTTGGATTTTTTAATTTTTTTTTAATAAATGACAGTGGAATGCATTAAATTTCTTATTACACACACAGAGCACAATTTTTTTCATATCTCTGGTAGTATATAAAGTATGTTCACACTAATTCATGTCTTCATACTGAGACATTTGGATTTTAACGGGAGTCACTCAAAGCTTGTAAACATAGAAAGATTCATCAAATTTAGAAATGCCACTTCAGCTCCTGACAGATGAAGAGGGGCAAGAATGGACCCAAAAGATTAGTTAGGAGGTCACTATAATATAAAGGGAAGAGATGATGGTGGTTTGACCAAAGTTGTAATATAATAAGTTGAAAATATAATAAGTGACTCAAAACATAACCTATAGGAAAAAAACCTCAACACATATCATGTATTTAATAGGAGAGATGAGGAAAAAAGACTGTAGGAAAACCGTAGGTTGTTGTCCTGAAAACTGGAGCCCCAAACTTCTTGGTAGCAGCAGTGGCTACCAAGCCTTGATCTTTGGCCCTGTTATATTTAGACATCCAAGTAGAGAAGCTGAATAGGCAGCAAAGCATACATACAAGTCTAGGGCTAATGGGGGAAGTCAGGCCCAGGCACTTACAAGAGTCTTACTATGTAGATAGTATCTGAAGTCATAAAATCAGATGGGATCATCTAGGTTGAGAGTATAGATACAAAAGAGGGTTGGGTAAAGCTCGAAGCCCGTATATGAACAGAGTACATGGTAAAGGTAGGGGAGCCATGATGTAGGACGATGGTGCCCAGACTTTAAAACCACAGGACAATTGGCAATCTCAGGGCTAATGTGCTGCCTTACCACAAAGCCCCAACACCAGCTGATAGGAGAAAATTGGCTTCAGAAATTCACAAGGATATCTCCATACTGCTTTCCATATTGGCTGCACCAATTTGCAGTCCCATCAGCAATGTATGATGTACATTTTCCCCCACATCCTCACCAACATTTATTGTTGTTTGTATTCATAATAACTTCCATTCTGACTGGAGTGAGATGAAATTGATTTGCATTTCTCTAATTGCTAGTGATGATGAACATTTTTTCATATATTTGTTGACTGACTGTATTTCATCATCTGAGAAGTGTCTGTTCAGGTCCTTGGCCCATTTATTGGTTGGGTTATTTGTTTTGGGTTTTGGGGTTTTTTTTGTTTTGTGTTTTTGGTGTTCAGCTTTTTGAGTTCTTTATGTACCCTAGAGATTAGTGCTCTATCTGATGTGTGAAGGGTAAAGATTTGCTCCCAAGATGCAGGCTCTCTATTCACCTTGGAAAATTGGGATGGAACCACCATTTGACCCAGCTATCACTCTCCTTGGTCTATACCCAAAGGACTTAAAAACAGCATACTACAGGGACACAGTCACAACAATGTTTATAGCAGCACAGTTCACATTAGCTAAACCGTGGAATCAACCTAGATGCCCTTCAATAGATGAATGGATTAAAAAAATGTGTCATATATACACAATGGAATATTACTCAACAATAAAAGAAAATAAAATCATGGCATTTGCAGGTAAATGGATGGAGTTAGAGAAGATAATGCTAAGTGAAGTTAGCCA
>NW_026000140.1:2479467-2508533 GCF_001458135.2 Marmota marmota marmota
AGCCAATCCCTAAAAAACAAATGCCAAATGTCTTCTTTGATATAAGGAGAGTAACTAAGAACAGAGTAGGGTCGAAGAGCATGAGAAGAAGATTAACATTAAACAGGGATGAGAGGTAGGAGGGAAAGGGAGAGAGAAGGGAAATTGCTTGGAAATGGAAGGAGACCCTCAGGGTTATACAGTGGAGGGGGTAGAGAGAGAGGAGAGGAGGGGAGGGGAGAGGTGGGGAGGGGGGATAGTGGAGGATGGGAAAGGCAGCGGAGCACAACAGACACTAGTATGGCAATATGTAAATCAATGGATGTGTAACTGATGTGATTCTGCAATCTGTGTATGGGGTGAAGGTGGGAGTTCATAACCCACTTGAATCAAAGTGTGGAATATGATATGTCAAGAAATTTGTAATGTTTTGAACAACCAACAATAAAAAATTTAAAAAAAAAAGAATTGTAATACATTCTGCTGTCACATATAAAATTTTAAAAAAGAAAGAAAATGCATTTTATGCATCTCAAGAAAAAAAAATTCCCAAGGATTTCTTAGTGACTAATGCTCACCCAAACATGATACAAATATCCACTTCAAAGTTCTACCAGGAAATCTTTGCCTGAATCAAATGAGAAAACCAAGGATCAAATCTGTTAAATGACTTGTTTAAGTTCACCTTGTTGCTGTACTCCGCCAGAATATGTCCATGGTCTGGGGAGATAGCACTTCTGGATACTTCCAAAGAACATGTTGCTTCCAGGCAAGAGGACTGAGAGGGGAAATTGTAGTTGTGAATAGTTAATCCAAACAGACTGACAAGGGTTGAATCAAGCTGGCTGGGATTATGACTGAGGAGGTAGCAAGGGCCAAGACAGTATTACAAACAAAAAAAAAGTTCAAATACCTTACCAGAGAAAGTGGGTCAGCTGGACAAAAACCAGTATCCAGTATTACTGCACACAAAAAAGAAACAGTTGAGCTATGAAGTGTGGCACTGAGAAAATGTTAAAAATGCAAATGTTCAGGTACCCTACAGTTACTAAATCAGAAATCCTGAGGTGATGCCCCATAATAAACTCTCCAGGAGATCTGAGAAGCCCCCTTGAAGAAGACAATGGTACTCAGCCCTGCTTAGATATTCCTCAAATGCACCATATAGGAACTCTCCCAGGGAAAAGGCTATATCCAACATCCCTATCCTAAGAAACTTTGGCACTTCCCTAACAGCCTGATCAAGGGAAATTCCTTCTGTTCTTAGTGTTTTATAAATAAATATACACACACATTCTCTTTTAAATGGTTGCATCTCACGAGGAGTCAAGCAGTAATAGCAGTTAAGTTCTTTGGTGACTTCAAGAACAGAGGATTTATTCATATTTAGTGTATTAAAAGCAAATTTTAAAAAAGAGATTGTGTTATTATAAAGTAATCATATCTCAGCACTTGAAAACATAAACACTCATCATACAGTTTCTACAATGAACACATAATGGTCACTGTGATGCTTTGATATGCTCCTTCACCAAAGAATGGATGAATTAGAACAAAACTTAGTTATAAGTCATAGAATATCAGTCCTAGAAGGAACCTCAGGAAGCATAGTTATCAGTTTCCTAATTTTAGAGCCCCAAGCCCATAAAGATTAGGAGAGCCAGTAATGAATAACTGAGAATAATAGTGACTGTTTCATGAGGTTAAAAAAAAATGGTACCCATCTATGAATGATTAAGTTATTTTATTGGGAAAATAATCAACCAGTGAGGGAGGGGGTAAGTTGAACAAATTAGGAATTTTGATCAGAAATTTTATGTATTCAATTATTAAACGGTAAGAAAAATTATTCATATTTTGGTTTGGTTTAGAAAATATTTCAAAACATAAGGTTTAACAAGTGCAACAAACAAAATCTCATTGATCTCATTGAAACTCCTGGTTTTAAGTATACAAAAAGTATAACAACATGGAGCTATGAGTACTGCACAAATCTCAAAGCACTCTCATAAATGAACACTGTCTATTTGATTTCTAATCACAGCTCATTTAAAAAAGATCTCCCTGAGAATTTTAAATCAATGGTTAGGGTATAGGACCAACGTGTCTCAAAGTCTTCCCCCATCTTTATACACCATAGTTGAAGCCAAAGGCAGCAATGAGGTACAGCTGACTAAATAGAGACAGAGATCTCATGGTGAGATTTTATCTGGACCTACATCACTATGCGTGGTCTGCTTTCTTGTTCTGGCAGCCAATTAATACCATCCACAGAGCCAGGTATGCAAAATGAAGGACTATAGGAAGCCAGGCAGGAAAGCATGAAATACTGGCACACTCTAAGCAAAATCAAATATCATGCATGTCCAAAGGAGGTATTACCCTGAGATTTCAGTCATTATGTTGAAAGCATTGTGTTTCACAGATAATGCTAAATAAAACTTTTCCCACTGTGTATGGGTTACTAACATTTGCAAATTTTCTCATTAAGTGCTATTCTCCATTTTCTCTCAGGCTACACATACTCAGGAATCTACCTTACGATGGGGTCCTGCTATATTTATATAACACCTCTGCATGCAAGAGCACAGTCTTCAAACCGTGAATATCTTCTATCTTTAAGAATATCACCAGGGACTGGGGTTGTGGCTCAGTGGTAGAGTGCTCACCTAGCATGCATGAGGTACTGGGTTCAATCCTCAGCACCACATGAATGTAAAATAAAGATATTGTGTCCACTTAAACCTAAAAAATAAATATTTTTTTTAAAAAAGAACATCACCAAAAAGAAGAAGGCCTTTCAGAAACCTCCTACATTATGGTTGGAAAATATTATTTGCTAATCATAAACCCAGCAAGGTGCCAAAAGTCAACAATAATAATGCCATTTAAGTTGTATTGTTTGGTAGTTGGAGCAAGGCACCCCTATGCCACCTCTATATCTAAACACTTTAACTACCTTTACAGAAATATAAAGAATGCTTCCTCCTAGCTAGATGCATGTTTTCACAGTAGACTCTAGACTAGGGAAAAAGGAATATATATAAGGTACTTCAGAGACCACAATCACCTAAGAAAAGAGGTATAAGATGAATGAGATTGTGAAGATTTTCACTAATAGCATATACCATCTAATGCTATTGAACTCTCTATCCCATGAAATGTCTCATGCTGATATTCATAATTTAAAATATTTAACCAAAATGAAAAACCTGAAAGGAATGATCAAAAATTGTGACTTATGCTTGGTAAACTCCACCCCAGTCAGGGTGTGGGCTATTACCCCACTAAAGGGAAATTTTTCCTACATAAGAGGTCATTCGCTAAGAGATTAACTGAATGATGTATGGTCAATTGTACAGAATCTAGGTATTATTAGAACAAGTCAATCATGGTTACTATATCTCTGGAATTATGAAGAATATAGTAAGTGGAACAAGATATTTTTACTTCACATTTCCAAGTACAATCTAAAGAAAAACTTTTATACCATAGTGATATATACATATGAAGGAAAGTAGTGAGTTTCCATCCTTAGAAGTCTTCAGGAGAGCAGAGGTTACAGTGTTCCACAGAAAAGATGATGTCAAAGGAGCCCTGCATGAAATAGTGAGATAGGTAAGGTGATCTTAAAATCAACAATATTTTTTTCCTAAGGTTTTCATTTCATTGAAGGCTGTACTTTCTACAAATTAGTTTGCAGGCTGAGTTGGGCAATTGCAATATGTTTTATTTTGTAGCCTCAGTCATTGGTATTTCATAAATTATTAAAACAAATAATTATAAGTGAGGGGAAAAAAGGCTAGGGATTTTAGTAATAATCACTGATTTCCTAGGGGCCATAGTGTGAAAACTGCACCAGTGTTCTGGGTAAGGATGTGAGCTGAGCTGACAAGCATTCCTTCCCCCCACCACACTGGAGGAAAGAGACCTCAGGAAGGTAAAATAAATCTTGAAGGTCACAAGGCTAGTAAGTGGTCAAACTGGAGTCCAGGTTAGCCTGATTCTAAAACAACACTGTGGGCACACTCAACATGAGTCATTTCCCTCAAGCATTCTACTAAAGGTTTGACTCATCGATGGCACTTAAATTCTTTCATACTGAACTCTTGTAAAGTTCCAAATCTCAGAATAGTTTGGCCACTGTTTCTCTTCATTGGTTTTACTGATTATCCTCACTACAAAAGTCCACATTTAATACATTCCAAGGGTCTCTAAAAAGTAGGATGATGTATCAGGTAGGACTCTGGAAAGACGAGGAAGTAGAGTGCAACAAAACTCTTCTTGCACCTAGACAGTAAGCACACTAGCAGAATCTGATGACAAGAGTTTGGAACTCTGGAATCTACTGAAGACTTGTAACTTCCAAGGGAAAGCCTGAATGAAAACTGTGGTTAATTTCAGTCATTTTTACCTCATAACACAGTAGCAGCTCCTAATCCCTCACCCCTCAACCCTGAAGCTGGCAGCTTGCACACAACTTGCATGAGGGAGAATGAGCAAAAGGGACCATGTTTTCCCAATATTGGGGATCTGTGCCCTGATCAAAAATTGCTTACAATCACAAAGGTGCACATAGAGAGTGGTAGCCACTGTTGGGCCTCTTCTGATTCTTCCAATGCCCTTCCCATCTGGAAGAAGTGACTTAAGTAAATGGCACACTTTTTTTCTACTTCACTTTTACTTTTATGGAGATTCAGACTTTGAACACTAAGACATTCAAAACCAACTACATGAATGAACAAAATTAAAGTGTCATTATGCATGCCCAGGGGCAGGTGCAGGCTCAAAAAAGACCTGAGAAGACCTTAATTTATGTCTTGTGCTAATCCTCAGAACTGAAACAGCCTATGATAATTAAAAACAAAAACAAGCAAACTTTTATAAAGTAAAAAATATAATTTCCATAATTTCTATTTTATTAGTTGTTATGTCTAGTTCTCAACAACAACAAAAAATCACAAGCCATACAAAGAAACAGAAAGCATGACCATGGATGGGGGGGAGGGGTGTGGATAAAAGATGCTATGCCTGAAAAACCTGATGACAAGGACTTTAAAACAATTGTCTTAAAGATGCTCAGAGAAGTAAAGGAAGACATACCTAAAAAGAAACCAATTTTGAAGCTGACAGAGACAATAACAGAAATGAAAATTCACTAAGGAGATTCTAAGGCCATTTTGAGTAAAAAGAAAAGTCACTGAACTTGAAGATAGGACACTGGAAATTATTAAGTCTAAGACATAGCGGGGGAAAGTAGAAGACAAGTGAAGAGTGCCTGCAGGGTCTCTAGGACACCATGAAGAGAACCAACATATACATTGCCGGAATTCCAAAAGGAGAGAAAGGACAGGGTAGAGAGAATAACAGTCAGAGAAACAGATGATCAAAAGTTTCTCAAAGTTCATGAGAGACATAAATACACACATCCAAGACGCTCAATAAATTCCAGTAGGATGAGCTTAAGGAGACTCACATCAAGAGAGATTATAATGAAACTGCTGAAAGACAAAGGCAGAATTTTGAAAGCAGCAACAGGAAAACTACTTCACATAAAAGCAATCCTAAATAAGATTATGAACAGATTTCTCATAATCAATTTTGGAAGTCACACACAGTGGACTGACATATTAAAAGTATAGAAGAAGTGGCTGGGGTTGTGGCTCAGCAGTAGAGTGCTCACCTAGCACATGCATGGCCCTGGTTCGATCCTCAGCACCACATAAAAATAAATAAATAAAGGTATTGTGTCCAACTACAACTAAAATGTATGTATGTATATGTGTGTGTATATGTATATGTATGTGTGTGTGTATATATATAATATATGTATTTTTTAAGTGTAGAAGAAAAGAAAATATCAACCAAGAATCCTATATCCAGAAAACTGGCCTGCAAAATGGAGGGAGACATCAAGATATTCCTATATAAACAAAGTCAAGAGAATTTGTTACCATTAAAGTTTCCCTATAATAAATACTAGTTGAAATAAAAAATAGTAAACAGTAACTTGAAACTTTAAGAAATAAATATTTCAGTAAAAGTAAGTACATGAGCAATTATAAAAGTTATTATTTTAAAGTGGTGTGTAAATCACTTGTATATACCATATTATTAAGAAACTAATAAATTTAAAACTTATTAGTTTAGGTTTCTAGAAACACAACATATAAAGATTGAATATGGAGACATCTGCAACTGAAAGGGGAAGGGAAAGCACTCTTAAAAAAAGTAAAGTTTTTATGCTATTGAAGTTAAAATGGTATAAAATTAAATAATAGTGTTATAACTTCAGGATGTTAAATGTAATTCCCCTACTATCCACAAAGAATGTAGCTAAAGAACATATATAAAAGGAAATGAGAAAACAATTTTAAGCATTTCATTACCCACCCCCCAAAAAATCAACTAAACATAAAGGAAGACATGACATTGTAGGCAATGAACAACAAAAAATTATGAAGTATATTGAAATAAATAACAAAATAACAAAGGTAAGGCCCTTCCTCACCAGTAATGAAAAGTAAATAGATTAAACTCCCCAATCAAAAGACAGAGATGGGCAGATGGATTACAAAAGAAAAACATGATTGAACTATATACTGTTTACAGGTTTACAGGACATTCACCTTAGATCCAAAGACATAAGCAGGTTAAAAATGAACAAAATGTTATCACATATTAATATCAGACAGAACAGACTTCAAATTAAAAAATACAAAACATAAAGGACATTATATGTTAATTAAACATATGTATAACAATTATGACTATTTACACATTTAATAACAGATGACCAAAATATGTAAAGTACAACTTATACAACTTAGAGGAGGAAAAAACAGATCTACAAAAAGCTATATATATCAATACTTCGTACTAAATTCTGGATAGTAAAACCAATCAAGTAAGGAAATACAAAACCTGAATAACACAAAAAAAAATCAACTACAGTTGACCCACCAAACGACATGGGGGCTAAGGGTATTGACGCCCATGTAGTTGAAAACGTTCATATAACACTTAACTCCTGAAAAACTTAACTACTAATAGCCTGCGGTTGACTAGAAACCTTACCAATAACATAATTATATATTTTGTTATACATGTGGTAAAAGAAAGAATATGGAGAGATCATTTTTAATTGTGATTTGCAATTTATCAGAGTCAAACTGCTTATCAGAGACAATTCAACACCCCAGGGCATTTTAAGCAGATAATGGCAACCTTTGAGTTCATCACAATAGCCACAAAAGTAGGCTACCAAAGTATTCAAGTAGCATGGTATATACTTAATTTCAAGAGTTGTGATTTAACAGTGAATCTTTATATTTGTTTACATTTCTCTTGACTGAGAACTCTGTTGTATACACAAGTAGGTTGTTTTTCACTATACTATTTATATATACATCTATACACACCTTTGTGCATAAAAACATATGTATGCAAATATATTTCCATATATATATACAGTTATACAGAATAGATACTATAAATAATATAGTATGATATAATGTAAAATCAACTTATTTATTAGTAAGGTTACTTTTGTCCTTGAAAATTAAAGAATATTGATCAAATTACACTACCCTTTACAGTCTACATTTTTTACTTTCTATATAAAAGTACACTATAAACAAAAAAGTCACTAACTGATATCAGAAATGCTCCCTGGATACTATAAAAAAAGAAATATGGTAATAGAATAAATATAGTGAAAAAGTATAGAAAATATTCCAGATGGAAGAAATTACAGTCCTAGGAGATTCACTAAACGGGGGCACTTAACTCATCAAACCTGAAGACTGAGGAACCTATAATGGAAAATAAACTCAGATTTTTAAAAATCAAAACTTCGTAACTCTGTGACATTTTAGGAACAAGTTCTAGAAAAGCATTTCTTGTCAATACCTCCTCAAACTCCAGAGAAAGGAGTCTTATGACTTCAGAGAAAACTTCCTCTGAAGAAAAGCAACAAAATTCCAGAACAGGGATCCTTTGCCCTTTTCTCGCCCTGAATGTCCATGCAACCCTGACAATATCAACTATACATCCCTAGTATACCTCCTTATTCTTTCTCACTCTCATATCATATCTGCTTTAGTCCTAAATTCAGGTAAACTGGACCAAGACTACTTTGGGTCTCCTGTGTATTTGTTTATTAGATCTGTAACAAAAATTCATGAAATCAACTTTCCCGTGCTTCCTCACTCAACTCACACCTGGCTCCCACCAAGAGATTCTTATTCCCCTATCCATGCCATCCCTGCCACCATTCTTAATCACTTTAACATACATGTTTATCTTCTCAGACACCTAGTAGCACAAATATCACTTCTTCCATCAAGCTTTCTACCATTCTTGTAGACAGAGATAATCTTTCCATCACCTAAACTCTCATTTCACCTATTCTAGCTATTTAAAACATTAGCCTAATACTTTGGTTTTATTTTTGCATACATTGTTTCCGGTACTCTTTTAAAGGCAAAGGTTTCCTGGCCTCAGTATTCATCAAAGCAGTCAGTATAGTGTCTTACATATACTAGTGCTTCAAACTGCTTTATTAACTTGGATCAATACTACTAGAATCAAAGAGTATTAAGTTAAACAAATAACACTGAGTTTGCAATTGGGAATCTTGAGTCTTGTGTTCAGTATATAAGCTCTCTGTGACCTAAAAGAATGATTATGTACAAAGGCCTCATGTTGATTTTGTTATGTACTACTGTTTTTATTTCAATTACAATTTACCAGAAGAAAACATTTAAGATGTGATCAGCACTATTTTCATGGTTCTTAAAGCATTTCTTATCTTGAAAAACTCATCACAGATTTCATGGCATTGAGAAGAATAGGAGACTACTTCTCAGGCCAACAATAAGAAGAATAAGCACTCCCAGGCCCTTGTTATTTTCTGTTTCTCCCAGTCTGTCCAAACAGAAATTTGCCAAACATATTTACTGTTTTCCTCAATCTTTAACATCTTCAAATTTAATTTTAAAGATGTACTATTGCCAAAGTTAGAGAAGATAATGGAAAATAAACTATAATCAAATTTACGTAAATAAAATAATGAACAGTTAAAATTTATAGTACTCATAAATAGGAATAATTTAGAGTGACTACAAAATAACTAATATAAAAATATTCTTTAAATTTGAAAAAAAACTTTTGTCCTTTCAACTTTTTCCTTTCCTACTTTACTTCAAGTCATATATTTGATATTCTTTGCATAAAGTAAGTCACACAGAGGAATACAAACAAAAAAAAAATGTTGGAAAAGGGTTGACACATGAATGATTCTAGGCATATGCAAATTAGTAGACAATGTGAAAATGATCAAGGACTATGCCAAACCATCCCTCTCCATTCTGAATAAACACAGACTGGCTGCTTCTCTGTGAAAAAGGAGGCCGGGTGGAAGATGTATGCAACAGCTCAGACCTGTCATAGGTCAGCAAGCAAAACTAGGTAAATACTGTCATCTTCCCTAGGGCCTCTGCTTGACCAAACCTTGGGTAAGGAGCAATGAGGTCATGTACTGGTTTTCCCAGACTAGTTAAACTGGAGGACTCCCATCATTCTTCATTTCAAAAGGGGCCAATGTCTACTGCTTTTTACCTTCTACCTCAGAAAACTGAAAAGTATAGAAGCTTTGAGCCTCTTCTAATCTTGCATTGCAAAAATAGCCTGGTGTCAAATCCTGGAGGTAAAACATGGCTTCAGTCCTTTATTCCTCAGACTTTCTAAGGTCATCATGTCATATAAACCAGAAAGACACAGATCTCCCCTCTGCCTTATTAATAAACAAACACATCTTCCGTGGAAGGAAAAGGTGGGAGGCCATAGGCCTTTAGAGATCGGATTCTTCTAAAAGCAGATATTCAAATGTCAACATCTAAAGATCAGCCCTCAAAAACCCTCTTTTCTAAATACACTATAAATGGCTACAAATTTGTACCTATTTTTAGTACCAAATTTCTTTTACCAGATAGGCTGACCTGAATCTACAATCATCAGTCAAATGTTCTCAATACATGCACATTGTTTAAAAGCCTTTTTAAAAAGTACCTCTGTAGCTAGACTTACTGAAACAGGCATAGCAAAAACATGTTTTTGAAGGCACCAAATCCCAACACAAAAATTTTAAGGCAAGGAACTAGGGCTGATTTTAGTAGAAGTTTGCAATAGCCTACAAAGAATTCATTTGGTCTTGTCCAAAATCTAACAATGCCTCTGACATTAGCCAGATGTGACTGTCAGATATTTTAGAAAACAGTCTCTTATTATCCCTAAGTTGCTAAGCTTAACTTCCAAAACCCCTGCTCTATTAGTAAAGACCTCTGCCAGATGCCTCAGGGAGTCCCGTAATAATTGGATCAAGGATGAGGAAGGAGGAAGAAAGACAGGAGGAAAAGCATCTTCTGCCTGTGTTTTAATCAGAACTTCCCTGAGTTTATCAGTTTTACATGTCATTTTATTAGACAACTCCTAGTAATTCATTTGAAGCAAAAATTAAAAATGTATAAAAATGTTGAAAAACTGTCCTAGATAAGCTCTCTTGATCTTAAAATCAGCCCACAAGGAAATCACTGAACCTGGGTAACCCAGGAGAGCAATTATCTAGTCAGTTCTTCAACTGTCCACCAGTTCCCTCAGATGCCAATCTAGCAAGATTAATAAGGCAATATTGTTTTAGCAAATTCAGAAAAATTCGATTTCTTCATATTTTGGAACTCATGACATAAAACCTACTAACCAAGCAACCTTTATTTTGGCAAATTTGGAGACCACAAATAGGACTGTAAGCTGTCATTACTCAGACGAGAGATTTATTGGTGTGACAAAGCAAATGGCAGGAAGAAATGTGGAAGAAATGCATTTCATTCTGGGGTGTTCAGCTATCAGTGTATTCCCACCAAGAAGTATGGGAAACACCTGCCACCAGGGATCCTCACCACCAGACTCTCACTTCAGAGAGGCAGAGAGATGAAACTTGTCAATGTCCTCCAGCCAACAACATCGGGACCACACCTAGAGTTGACAAGCTGAGTTTATTTATTACAGGTTAGCAGAGAGAACCATGAGCATCTTAGTAAGAGACTGTTAGAAAGAACTATGTTAATTAGGATTTGGGCTTTAGTTGGTTAGGTGATTTGGGGAGAAGAGCAATCTAGAGAAGCAGGACTTGGTTCTAGATTGGATGCTGTCAGAAAGTGGGGATAATTCGATGACTAAATAGCTCAATAATCCTAACCTGTAGGCACAGTGGTCTAGAACAGAATAAAGCTCTTAAGAATTCTAAGTCACTCATAAATTATAATTTTGACAAAGAACAGGAAAGGGCCAATACTAGCCAGGGACAGATATTGTTCTTGATAATACTAGGAAAGAATCTTTGTCAACTCCTTGGTGCAGGAGACCTTGTTTATTCAGAAACCACTGAATAATATTCTAGTTATTATGCATATCTTTGTCTACATCACATTTTAATCCTTAGCTTTGAACATGTGACTTGAGGGTTTTCTGTCCTCTTCACTGAAGCCCATGTTGAAGTATCTTTTCTGTGCTCACTCCATATAATTACCAGGAAATACCAGCTCCACCTGAATATTTCAGTCACTTATCTATGTCCAGAGTGCATAAAATCAGCCAAGTAATGCTGCTTGCTTCTCAAACTATCTGCAGTAAAGAAGCCATTTCTTTACTCCCCAGTTTCAGATCAGTCTTTTCATAAAATGCAATAAAAACGTTACTAGAAAAATAAAATGAAACATATGAAATACCAGCCCTATTTTCAAAATCATTATTAGACCCAACACACATACAATAACTGTCAAATTGCTAAAAATTTTTTCCTATATTTATCTAGTCATAAACCTGAGTCTACAAAGCCCACTTTGAGCAGCACTGGGATTATTATTATCATTATCATTATTATTATTATTAAATCAAAAACATTATTTAATACAAGTTAATTCAGTCTCATGTGCTCCCCATTTCAAACTCACATAGCAGCCTAAGAGAGAAAGAGGTAAGGAATCTCACTCTTGGAGATTCCTTCCTAAGAACCCACCAATCTTAAGAGTAAATACCTGTGGCTGCTCCCAGGTACAGCAGCTTCACAGGACACATGCAGAAAATCAGATCACTGAAATCCCTGCTGCAACCATTCTAAAATTAACCTAGTCAAAAGATTAAATCTCCCCTCCAGATAGAGCTTCAATGATACTCTCTTCCATATCAGAGACTCCACTCCATGCTTGCTAGACTCAGATTTCCCCATCCATGTTTTTAGGACAGAAGTGGCCATACTTTCTACTAGCATAATTTGGATTTGATTATAATCCCAGAGCTTCCTAGGGCAGTGGCTTTCTATGCCACCAGGTCAGTCCTCCAGCATTTGCATTATCTCAGTAACCCTGCTTCCCTCCAAAGGTCAAGAAGCTGAAGCTTAAGTCCATATGTAGCACATCAGAGGAACAAAAAGAGCTGAGGTAGCTACAGATCACCCAAATTTATTCATATTCTCATCAATTAAACTTCCCATTTTGTCTCTGCTAAGGTTTATCCTGACCAACACCAATTCTGCGATTTTAAGAATTCATCCCCAGTTCAATGAAATAGCCACTGTATTATCCCTCCAGTCTGTTAATCTGCTCTCGGTAACCCTGCTTCTGTTTCTGCCACCATCTGCTTTCTTCCTCCTGGCACAGGGCTGCTGTGAGCTGGAAACTAAAAGAGGCTTCCATCTATGAGCATGTTCACATAGTGAGCGCTGCCTGATGAGGCCAGACCTACCCCGTTCCTGGATCAACTCAAGACCTGGCCCACTTCCCTCTCTTTAGAAACTGTCTCATTCATAAAATCTCTCCAAAAGGTATTTCCTTAACCACAATTTAAGGTAAACATGATTCACATACATACATGAAGTACACATATATTTAATTACATAAATATCTTCAACTATTATATATATTTCAATAGCACCAGAAATTTTAGACAGTGAAATTCTAAGGCAAATTTAACCATCTTTGAGCTCCATAAGGTTGTAAACATAATTATTTCTCTTATCACTTCTGGCTTCCAACCAATACTTTTTAATTAATTAATGGACCAAAAAACAAAGACTTGCACTTGCAGTCTACAAGTCTTATACACACTTATATTATTCTAAAGTGTATATGATACCAAAAGATAACGTATCTTGATAATGAGAAATTAAGGCCTGGGGACATAGTTGAGTGGTAGAGTGCTTGCCTAGTTCACACAAGGTCCTGGGTTTAATCCCTATCACCTCCAAAAAAGAAAAAAAAAAAAAGAGAGAGAGAAATTAATAATCAATAATCCTAATTAATAATGTTTAGACACACTTAATTTTCCTTTTACTTATTATCTATGATTAAATAATGACATGTACAATAAGAAAAACACTGACCACTAAGATTTAAAAGTTACTGTGATCATCCATTAAAATAATTTATTTGCATTTTCCTTCCCTAACCTGATTTTAAAGCTAATGTCCCAAGTTTCAAATCTTAACAGAGATTTTTTTTTTATTTTATAGCATAAAATAATATACTGGCACTGAATTAAGATTGATACTCAAGCTGGGTATGGTGACGCAGACCTGTAATTCCAGCGGCTTGAGAGTCTAAGGCAGGAAGATCTCAAGTTCAAAGCCAGTCTCAGCAAATTAGCACAAGGCCCTAAACAACTTAGTGAAATCCTGTCTCTGAATAAATTTTTTAAAAAGGGTTGGGGATGTGGCTCAGTGGTTAAGCACCCCTGAGTTCAATCCCTGGTACCAAAAAAAAAAAAAAATTGATACTCAAATACTCAAAAGTATTATAAAGCAAGTACCATTTTACATAATTTATTCCTTTTATGCCTTAGAATTGAATCAAATCTTGTCAATACTTGAATCTAAACTACCTTAGTCTTCTTGTCTAGGAAGTTTTTTTTTTATTCAATGACTTAATTCAGGTTTAGTCAACCTTTCATGTAGAATGAGAAGAACTTGAGCACTTCCTTATTTCTCAAACCCCAGAAGGTAGTCCACCACCAAGTATAAAAGTACAGATTCTAAACTAATGGAATTCAAGTTGAAGACTAGGACCTGGTACCAATACGATAGTTTCCTGCATTAATTTTTAAGAAAATGCAGAACATTAGTAGTCAGGATAAGCCTGCAAAAAAGAACATCTGAAACAGAAGGAACTCATCAGCATTTGGTAAAACATACAGTGTCGTAACTCCATTGGGTTAAGCCCATATTTCTAATGGCATCAGGACAAAAGCAGAATACTCAAGGTATCAAAAGAGCAACCAAAATAGAGTAGTTATAATACAATACATAGGTGATATTTTAAGAACTCCCAGAAGCAGTGACAGAACAAAAGTAACAGCCTTGAACGCCCAGAAACAGCAACCTGACAACCACAGGAAGATAAATGGTTGTTCTTTTTGAACAAGACTTAGAGAGAGCTATGAATGGAAGAAGCATAAAACTCTGACACAATTTTCAAGTAATACTTAGACACAAAATCAAAATATTTCACATCTGTGAAGCACGTAAAAAAGAGTTGGTTACTATCGGCCTCTGCTGCAAAACTGAAAATCAATACGTGGATATTTTATTTGAACATTTTTAAAAGGATATTTATTTGAACATTTTTTAAAAAATCAATCATAACTACCACACAGAAGTACACCTCATGTTCAGAAAGTAATGCTAGTTGGGCCAATTTCTGACAAAGGATCTGCTACATTTCCCACTTCACCATTCTGTGAGAAAGCTAAAGAATGCTTTCAAAATACTTTAAGAAGATACCCAAAGTTTCCACATAAGAAGTGAAATACCATCCTTTTGGAAGAATTTATGTTTGTTTAGGAAGATTTCAGAAAGTTTTAAAAGAAAAAAGGAAATAAAATCCACCAACATAACATAAGGGAAAACAAAAAATGCTAAAATAGTTCTTTTTTGTCTCTTGGAATAACGCTTTCTTCACGTCTCAAATTAAGCCAAAGCACACATCTTTGACAGTAAAACGTTTTCTAATGCCTTTTCCTGCACTGAAAATATAACAATGAGGCTTCCTTTCCACCTCTACCTTCCAAACCATGCTGAAGACATGCTGAATTCCAAACACCTGCAAACACACACAAGAGTGCACACACACACACACACACACACAGGATGGAATGAGTCTTACCAGACCATCACAGTTGCTAATGGCAACAGAGGTTCCTGGAATGTCCATGATGTCACCAACATAAGCACAGTTAGTCTGCAAAGGCTCTTTTCTCCAGATTCTTTCTGAAGCACTTCCGGGTTGATGATTATTTATGGGGTCGGTTATATTCCCAGGCATCAGAGATGTCTCATGCCATTCCACAACAGCCCCAGGAGCTACTAGTTGAGTGTTAGGCTTTAGTCGCAGATGAAAATCTCTTCCAAATGCTGTGATGTTAAAGAACAGTTGCTCAGGGTTGGAAGACACGTCCCTTGTTGACCTCTTTTTGTGATTTGCAGAAAGAATATGGGAGAGATAATGTCCTTCTAGATTTGTGCTGACTGGAGTCACCAGCTCATACTCTCTATGTCTCTTTACTGGTAAATCTGTGGAGTAAAAAACAGAATTGTAGAACTCTGCAACGAGAACACAGAGATGGACATAACAAAGGAATAAGGTACCCACCTCACAAGGCTGTGCCACATTGGCATAATAAATATATGTCTGTAGCATCTCATAAATATTAAGCTTCGAGAACTCAAATCATCTCTCAAATGTACTTAGGTAACTCAATGAACCATTTTTTAATTTAGAAAAAAATATGTATTACATTGTGAATATTCACATTACATTTATATGTTGGAGAACATGAATATAACAAGTTTCCATAAGCTATACCTGGCTTGCTTTAAATCAATACATACCTCCAAATAACTTATTATTGGCACAAATGACATCTGCTACAAACTATTAACAAAGTTGATATTATGCAGAAAAAAAATCTGATTGTTTCATTTTTCCCTGTAGAAACTCTAGAATTTATGCTAATTACAATAAACACAGTTTGTTTCTTCTGCCATAAACCTGTAATTTTTATACTGCAGTACACAGGGCTATAGTTTCTACATATTTTTCAGTCATAAAAACCCTAACAACCACACTTCACGGGAGAGGAAACTGAGATCCAGGGAATGTCTGTGTCCAAGGTCAAACATACGTGAAGCTCAGATTTACTCCAAAGCCCATGTGCTCATTCTGCTCTGCTCTTCTATGCCCCTAAATCCTCATCTTCAAAAAATTAGAGTAGGCAAAAAAGAAAAGATAATAAATTCTGAATTGACTCTGCAGACAGAAGTTAGTCATGAGGGAACTGTATTCAAGTTTTGTGCCATATTCCTTACAAAGGTCAGATACCCCCTTGAATATGTGTATCTGGAGCCCACCTTACAACATGGGTGGCCACTGACGTGTAAACCTGAACTTCACAATCTTTAACTCATTTCCACTTGCTTAGCTGAATGGGAGTACTGTGTCAACTAGAATGCAAACACCGTTGGGAAAGAGGACAGTGGATACTGGAGAAGAAAGCAAGCAGGAATACAAAGATGCAAAAAGAAGATATAGAAAGGAAAATCTGAGGCCATGAATCAAAAGTTCTCCACTTGCATAATTCTACCTGAAGATTAGTAACGCAGTGTGTCAAAATGCCCTGAAAAAAATTATATAATTCAAAAATACTGTTTATCTATACAAATTGCATGTTTTCACATCCATTTAGAGCATGAGATCCATAAATGAAAACATGACCTGTGCTCTTAACATATCTCAATAGAATCATTATGTTCTCAGGCCATGTGCAAAGTACCAGAAGACAAACGAAGACTTTGTGCAACTTAGAAATTGTCTGTGCACATGTTTGTTATCATCATGCCACTTATAATGACCTATGTATTTCAACAAAATACTATTCTTTGTTAAGTACATAGAACAAGCAACACTCTGGTGAATATTCACCAGGCAAGGAAAGAAAGACAACCATGTTATAACAGAGTAGAGTGAAGTCTGGCTCTGGTAGCAGCAGCAGCACAATCCCTGCTACATTCAAATAAGCATCCATATAAGCCTAAGACACCCTTACAACCAAATCCATTGTGAAAACTTCTATAAATGGAACTGGACATTCAGGGAATGATCACATCATGATGGAGGAGAAAGTTTCCACAGTCAGGGATGAATTAAGCCCTTGGATGTGGACTGACAAAGCCTACCCCCAAATTAACTATAATTTCTTTGAGGACAAGGAACCCTTCATTCAGCCTGATAGTCCCAATGTCATCTAATGCAAGATTTTGTCTATGTTGGGGTTTCTTTCCAGGTGGATTTGTTTAATGTGTATTAAATTAAGACTGTAGATAACCAGAGACCTTTGCTTTGTCTACTACCCACACTGACTTATAAAACATACTACTCACAGCCCATGAGCCTGTGACTACATGAATAATCTCAGTCATTACCCTTTCTCTAACCATCAGATCACAGTTTCAAGGGAATAAGGAAACAATGATTAATTTCAATTTATGGATTTCCCATCTCCTCTGAAGGGAATTCACTTAAAATAGTCTAGACAATCTACTGATGGCTAGATTAAGTGACTGGAGATGAGAAAATTTAGGGACTACAGGGAGGCTCCCCCACACCCAAGAGGATACAGAGCCTCATGCTTACCACAAACCATACATCCTAGACTCTCTGGGACAGCTCCATTTCCCATTGTCAGACAACATGTTCTGAAATCTTATTTGAAATAAAGACAGACTATTTCTACAAATAGAAAAGATTTTTCTTTCCCAATGCTACCTAATAAGTCATTCCTAATATGTACACATAAGAAACATTTCTGAAATTAAACTTTGAACCAGTTATTCTCCAGTTGGGAATTAAGGTGATCAGGTAAACGATGCAGTCAGCAATTCTCTGGCCACCATCTGCTAGGTGGCAGTTCAGGAACTAACAGAGACTGTCCACTTGCCTGCCATTTACTGACACAACAGGACTGGGCTCTATGCTTGTTCTTGAGAATATTCCATCTCTAACATGACCATCACAGCAGTAAGTATTACTACTCCTCCTATTCTTCAAATGAGAAAACAGACCTAGAAGGCCAGACATAGAGCAAGCCAGGAGCCTAAGAAAAATCTCAGTTCTGATCATTTTGACTCTGAAGACACGTTCCCATGCTCTCATCCCCTTCAGAATAGATGAAACATCTTGCTGTCAATTTCTAATTTAAGATCTGACCTATAAAGGAAAACTACCACAAGAATAATGTTTTACTACTCACAGCTTTTAGTGCAGCTTGAAATAACTTCTGTAAAAGGCTTTTTAAAGGCAAAATGGGGGCAGTGGGAAGAAACTATCAAAAAAAATTTTTGATCTCAGATTACAATCACATAAGAGAATCAAATCATATGCAATGTTAACTTTTCACATGGAGAAATTGAGCATTTTATAGACCCAATTACTTACACAAAGCAGCAAGGTGTATGGCTGAGGAGTAAACTTCAGCATGTCAGAAAACAAGAAGCTAAATCAACTCCTCACCTCGACCCAGTTCTTCATTTTCTCTTACACTGTTTCCTCAGTTGTTAACTGGTAGTCAGTAATAGTTCCAACTCCATAGATTTGGCAAGAGGTTTGAATGAGATTATACAGAGGATTCAATAAATATTCGCTACTGCCAATTTAAACATAAGTGAGCTACTCATTACAACAATGCCATGTTTAATTTTAAGATAAGAAACTATACAATTACCAGCTGTGATGGCTGAGGGGCCAACACAAAAGGCAGGGAAAGTTTTCTGAGGGCCATAAGTTCTACAAGTGTAGAGGGCTGTAGCCACTGTAGAACCCTATTTTGGGTCACTCATTATTCAAGCTTCATCCAGATTCAGAAATTTTTTAGCCCAGTAGCATCTGTGCACAAATAGTTCATCTCCCTCTTGGTTGTATGGATTAACTGTTGGTCCTCTTACCTGAGAGCAAAACCTTCATTAGCATGTGACTTTTCAGCCCCTCCTGCCTTTTCAAGAACTGTTTCACCAATGACTCCTCTTCATTTCACCAAGTTTCCCACATTACGAGATCATCCCTCCCCACCAAAAATACATAAGCTTTCATCATATTTCCCATCTTTACTAAAAAATACTTCTGGATTCCACATCTCCCTCACTGGTATGAATGTGTCCCCCAAAATCCATGTGTTGGAAATCTAATTCTCAAATCAACAATGCTGAGAGATGGGGCCATTACCAGTTGATTAGGTCATGAGGGGTCTGCCCTCCTGTGTGGATTAGTGCTGTTGTCACAGAAGGCAGTTAGGTATCACAGGAGTGGGTTCCCACTTTCCCTCTCTCCCCCCCACAACACATGCTCTCTGGCCCTTGCACCCTCTGCCATGAGATGATGCAGCCAAGAAGGCCTCACCAGATGTGGACCCCTCAATCTTGAACTCCCAGCCCTCAAAATGGCAATAAATAAATATCAATTCTTTATGAATTACCTAGTCTTGGGGATTCCACTGTAGAAACACAAAATGGACTAAGACACCCACCTCACCTCACTTATACCTCATTCCTTCACTTCCCTTGAGAGGAAAACACTTCAGAAGATTGGCTATATCAGATCTCTCCATTCACTCTTGCCACTTTTGTTCTTTCTTAAATATATTGCAATTGAGTTCTTGTATGGTGACTGGTGACCACATGTTGTTTAAGCCAATGGTCAAGATTTAATCTCTTTACTTGCCCTATCAGTGGCATCTGACCTAGTTCATTTCTCCTTCCTTCTTGAAATATTTTATTTATCTGTCTTCTAGGACACTATGCTCTTCTGGCTCTCCCATTATCTCCCTGGTGTCCCCTTTCTCATTCTCCCTTCCTCGAGTCCCTTTACTTCCGTGGCCTGTAAACACTAAAGGGCAGCAGGACCTGGTATGTGGATGCCTCTTCTGCATCTATTCTCCAGAGCTTGGTGAGCTCATCCTGTCTTGTGACTTTGCATGCCTCTAACCCACAGTTCACCTGTCAGCTATTCTCTTGTAGATCCAATGGCCTTCAGATCTTCTGGATATTCAGCAGGCATTTCAACTTAACATTCCCAAAATTAGACTCCCAAGTTCCTCATCCACATTTCTTCCTCCTTTCCCATGTCAGTAAATGGCGACTCTAGCCTTCTACTTAGCTCAAACCCAAAACCTGACCAAACCATACTCAGCTATTTGTATATCACAACCCTGCCTTTAACCAAATTCTTTTGATTTCTACCTTCAAGATGTATCCAGACTCTGACCACTCCTCACTACCTCACGAGCTACTAACCTAGTCCAAACCACCATCATCTCAGTTTTGAATGCACGTCATTACTGAACTTGTTCTGCTCTGCCCCTTTGAGGGTTATCCTCAAAACAGACCCAGGGCAATTAAATTGTCACTCTTCTCCTTAAACCCATCCCACCAGCATAAAATGGCTCACAAGATCCTACAGCCTGAAGTTGAGAATTCTCACATCTCAAGATTTTAGACCTGTTGTTTCCTCTGCGTAAGTGTCTCCATTACTCCCAGACAGCAGCATGACTCGTGCCCTCAATTCTTTCAGGTCTTTGTTTAAATGTGACCCTCCCATTGAGGTGTTTCCTGACCACCAGTAACCATCTGTCACTTTCTGTCCTCTTCCATGTTTTTTCTTTCTCCACAAATCTTGTCACCATCTGACATCCTATAAGTATTACTCATGTTTTTGTGCTGTTTCTTTATATGAATCAGCATGGAAGCTTCAAGAGGACAGGAAATTTATCTGATCTTTCCATTACAGTTCCTCACTACCTAAAACAGAAATTGAAGTCACTCAATAAATATGTGAATGAAGAAATGAATGAATGAATGAATGAGTCAGTCAAGTCTGAAGGAGTATCTAAAATTAGCACATCTCTTCTTTTCCCTAAATAGTAATCTTGCCAGCAGGCCATCAATGATAGCAAATTGCACAAGTGTTTTTGTCATGTACTTCGAAAGCCAGAATTTTGCTTGCAAAACTTGGGTATATTTATCTCAGTTCCTGCTGACCTACAAATCAAACATTTCATAGCACTGAAGTCTTACAACTTAAGGCTACCATGAACAAAAAAAATGATATACTCATTAAAAGAGACCTCCTAGAAAGCAAATGTGGAACCCCTCATTGTTAGGAGCAGGCAGCAGGAAATTAGCCCCCACTCATCAATCCCTTTGGATATTCACAGAACCAGAACTAGACAGATCAAAAATTAAAAAGACCTTGAAAAATCATCTAATCCTTGCCTCTTTCTACAACTCGGCCATCTCAAGTAGATACAATTATTCTCTTAAGTTAATAGTGGAGGGTCATTAGCCTGCTCCTGCTCCTTGTGGGGAGAGGATTTTTCTGAGGACTTCAGGCCCTGCTCTGCCCCTGACCTCACCCTTTACTGATGAAGAAGAATGATTAATATGATTGCAAAGTCTGTAAAACATAGGAGGATCTTCAAAGTGCAGGAGCTCCCTTTTCATCTATATTCCTGGGCATGAGCCTGACAAGGAACACATGTTCTCTTCCGCTTCACCAGGGACAGTCCTGCATACCAGGTGGGTATCCAAGGCACCACTTGCCTGTAAAAGTGAGTTCATTGGGCTCCACATCAGCTCTTTTGTAAGATATTTTATGTTTACTTATATCTTTAGTTTTCTGTTTCTCAACATGTTCAGAACCTAGGCAAGCAAAGGGCGATGTTTTTATTCAGAATTTTCTCAGACATCTGAACTATCCCTAAGAAAGTGTTGTCTCCTCTGGCAGTCTAATTACAAGAAAAATATTTTTTTGGTCAGAGAATTCTCTCATATCTAAATTCCCATTCTTGAGTTTAAGTTAATGCCTTCTTTCTCCCTGAGGTGGGTAAAATAACCACTCTTCCTTGTATGTGGGCATGTGTGTATGCAAGATAGACATGTATAAAAATAGGTACAGACCCATGCAGTCAGTACACATAAACTACAACACAGGATTTAAGGAGTCAATGTTCTCTGCTTCTACATACAGGTTGAAAATCCCTAATCCAAAACCCAAGATCCAAAATGCTCCAAAATTTGGGCCTTCTTGAATACCAGCATGATGCCACCAAGTGGAAAATGCTACACCTGACCTCACATGATGAGTCACAGTCAAAATGCAGGTGCACTAAAAATACTGTATATAATTACCTTTAGGTTATGTGCATGAGATATATATGAAATATAAAAGAGGTTCAGAGTTCTTCTTGGGTCTCATCTCCAAGATACCACATTATTTATATGCAAGTACTCCCAAATGCCTGAAACTCTAAAATCCAAAACATTTCTGATCCCTAGCATTTCAGACAAGAGAAACTCAATCTAAACTTCAAGACCTTTTTGCCTGTCTGTTCTAACAACAACCATGGTACACTTTCCTAATGGTTTAAAAACTTTAGTCATTTCAGAGAGTTTCTGTCCCCTCTACACATGTCTGTGTTTTAGCATTATACCTTACATGTGATAAGGTCGAAATATGTTAAAAGAAAAAAGAAGCTGCTCCAAACCATAGCCTGAACAGGTTGGGTTTCTGTTGAAAATAACATGCCTTTCTCTCTTCATCCTTGACAAATCTAAAGCAAACTGAATTCTCATGTGAATATACAGGGTACCCTCTTGACTGCACTATTTGTTGATAACATGTTCATTTTCCCAAAGCAAGCCTGACAGTTTCCTCATTTCAGCTTCTCCCTTTGCTGATCAGCTCCACTGATTTTTTTCCCCTTATGAAAATTTCTCTGAATCACTTTTAAGTTCTCACCATCTCCCATGGAAAAGCTACAAACTCTCCACACAGAATTTTTCACCACTAAATATTGGTGGTTGAGTAGCAAAAGTCTGAAAGCACTGTGTTTGAATTCTGGCTCCAGTCTAATGAGTTCTTGCAAACAGATTATGAAAATTAAGGCTCGGAGAAGTTATCTGTAAAATAAGGCTAACAAGGAGATGGAACAAAGTGCTATATATGAACCTGATCTAATCTAATCACATTTCAACATGAAAAAGGAGCTATTATCATCATCTTCACCATCATCATTTCTAACAAGGGATATTGAAGAAGGAAGTCCAATTCAGATTCCTTCCACCTCCCAGAACCCGAGGACTCTCTCCCCAATACTCCCATCCCAGCCTGGTGTTTCTAAGGTGGTTAGAAGGACCTTAAATCACATCAACAGGGAGCCTACAGTTCAGGTCAGGTTAGCTGTAGCAATGTAGCCCATGACCCCACAAGAGAACTGGGATTGTGTCCCAAGAACTGGCTGATCACTTTACTACAATTGCAGTTCACACAGGCAATTTCCTATATCAGGTATAAACTTTAGTGTGCAGTAATCTGGCCTCAAGAATGAAATCAGATCAGCATTTTCAAGATCAGCTAAAGAAGTGGCTCCAACAACAACATTTCCAAATCCTGAGCCAGGGGTAAGGGAATGACTTTCATCAGAAATGACAAGAGCCAGCTGCTCCAGGAAAGCTGCAAGCAGGGTGAAGAGTGGACATTAAAGGGGACACCAAATGCTGAAGGGCTTAGCAAGGCTATAAACACTTATGGGGAAGGGAACACATCTTCTCTCAAAAGCAATTAAAAATTAATTGTGGCACATGTTGAAATTCTGAACACAGCCAAATCCTTTCTTCCTCACTTCATCCCCCCTAGGCTCTTATCATCACAAAGCAGAAACACTCTTTGGCATGTCTTTTCTTTCAGTTGTGAATCTATTTTCATAGTCCAAGATTTTTCATGAAGCTATTTGAGAAAAAAAAAAAAAGGTAGTGAGGGTTTTTTTAATTATTATTATTCATTATTAAGAAAAAACAAATAGTTGTGAACTCAAAAATTCTTCTCATTTTTTACATCTGACTATTTAATAAATATTTGTTGCAATTGCACAATGTTTACATTTAAGAAAGTCATTTAGGAAAGAACAGCACATTCTTTGGTGTTTTCTAGAACATGAAATCAGGTAAAAGAAGATCTTTCAAGAAAAAGCATGCTTTGAAGAAAAAACATCAGAGTATTTTGTTTGCTACATATTGAAATGAACAAATGATCAATATCAGGGCAACAAGTAGAGGAGAATTGTATTTTTAAGTGAGGCCCAAAAGCCAAAATGTTAACATTCCAAACTTACGTTTTAAAGAAGCACTTGGACCGGTTATATTTGTCATCATCAGAATTTTCATAGACTGTATTGGGCATTCTACAGACTAATGTTTCTCATACCTCTTACAATTTTTTGAGGGATAGTGCTTTTAAAAATTAATCTAGATTTTAAGGCCATGAAAAATAGCATTTGTGCCCAGAGGCAAAGGGGAGGGAAAAAAAAAAAAGAATGTGGAAAGCATTCTTCATGGTTTTCACTGAAACTTTGTGATCATTTATTTTCTTCATCTGAAATAGCCTGGATTGTGGTCTGACAAAGGGAACTGGGGACAGACTTTTAGGTCAATATAGTAGTTTTCCTACTACTGCTGTAACAAATAGCCACAAATTTAATGACTTAACACTGATTAGAGGTCCAAAGTCTGGGACTTTGCCCTGGGCTAAAATCAAGGTGTCATGGGGAGGCCTGGCTTCTCAAACTCTAGGAGAGACTCTTTATCAGTTTCTAGAGACCCTAGGCACTGCCTGGCTTCTGATCCCCTTTCTCCATCTACAACAACATCAAAGCCTTCTTACTCTGCAGTCTCTCTAGCTCTCCTGTGCCTCCATCTTTCACTTATAAAGACTACCACACCCAGCTAATATAGGATAATCTCTCTACTTGAAGGTCGTTTTATTAGCAACCTTAATTCCACCTATAAACTTGATCCTCCTTTGCCATGTAACAGAGCATATTCACAGGTTCCAAGAATTCAGACACAGGCAGCTTGGGGGGGCATTACTCTACCCACCACAACTACCTAGCTACATCCAGTGTGCTGGAGTGCCCTCACAGCAGGAACACTTACTATACCTGAGTGGCTCCCTGGCATCCATCCCTCCTCTTTCTTTAACTGAGCCCATATTTTCCAGGAGAGCCACCCTACAGTCCACTCTTAGTCCTGTAAGTCAGAACTCTCCTGGTCTCTCCTGGCCTGTCCAGGCCTGTGAGAGTAAGACATCCCCTCACCACAGTACAGAGTTCAAGGATAAGTTTTGCTCAAGTCAAGGACCCAATAAAACCCTACCAGAAAATTTACTGGTGCTTTCAAATGGGTTTTTGTCTAGAGAAGTGAAAAGTAGATTGCCTAGAAATGCTGATGACAGTCCTTGCCAACACTTAGGGGAACAGCAATCTAATCCTGATAGAAAAATAAAGCCAACACAGAGGGAAAGAAGGAGAAAGACAAAAGGGGAAGGAGAGGGGAGGAGAGTCGCGACCTCATAATTTGAATTCTAGGTCTAGCTATACCTGATTTTGACTATCTTATTTTTTTTTCCAACCTGTGTCAACTGAGTTCCTGTCATTTATATGTTAAAAAAAAAATTGCAACAAATAAAGGAATTTTCTCTCAATAAAATGGAAAGAAGGGAATTGCAATTAATAAGGGGAAAAGAAGTTAAAGAAGTGTGCCAGGTACACTTAGAGTGTCCCTAATCTAGAAACCCACCGTCTGATATACTCTGAAACCCAACATATTTTCAAAGTTCCAGATTTTCCAGTCTTTCAGAATTTGGATTTTCAGATTAGCGATGCTCATCTGATAAAACCTCTGCAAATGGTCCAAATCCCAAAACACTCCGCATCTGGAAACACTTCAAAGTCCCAGGCGTTTTGGATAAGGAATACTCAACCTGTATATACAAAACATAGCTGGTATGGGATATTTTTGTACTATTCCTAAGTAAGTCCCTCCCTCCCTCTAACTGCCATATTCCAGTGAAGCAACACTACATGGAGATATCAACATGAAGATAACACATGAAAATAGAACTCTCAAAGAGCTGTCCCATGCCCAGCTAATTGGCTAGCCAGTTCAAAAGTGCATGGCATAGAAAATTACGTTTCTTGACAATTCATGGTGGCTAAAGAACCTATTTAAAATGTAGGGAATTAGAATTAAGTGCCTCTCTTTAAGTAAAGGTTTTTGTTTGGTTAGTTTTTTTTTACTTTTTTTTTTTTTATTTAAGAAGGAGAAGCACAAGTTTAAAATGTACTAATAGTAACAGCTTTTATTCTAGCTTACTTACCATGAGTCAGCATTTTATATGTTTCACATAAGCATCACAACTCTGTGAAGCTGTAGCATTATGCCCATTACATGTAAGAAAATGACAGAGGTTTAAGGTCATTAGGCAGAAAATGGAGGAGTCAGAAGTTTAAAGAACACCGTTCACAGTTTCTGCTTCTGACCACTGTGTAGAGACAATATTAATAGCTACTCTATTTAGATTTGGGAATAGACTTTACATGTGAAGAAAACTCCAATTCATATTACTTCATTTTTAAAAAAATTTTATGTATGTATATGTAACTAGGAAGAAAATTATATGAAATATGATTTAATATCTATGACCAGTGTTTGATGATTTAGATATTTAATTCTATTTTATCTGATACATGTTTCTTAAAAAACTATTTTTGAGCCAGGCGCAGTGGCACACACCTGTAATCTCAGTGGGGTGAGAGGGTGAGACAGGAGGATCGAAGGTTCAAAGTCAGCCTCAGCAAAAGCAAGGTGCTAAGCAACTCAGTGAGACCCTGTCTCTACATAAAATACAAAATACGGCTAGGAATATGGCTCAGTGGTTGAGTGCCCCCTGAGTTCAATCCCCAGTACCCACCATCCAGAAAAAAACTATTTTTGTTTTTTCATATTTCAAAAGCAAGATATACTCCTTTATGCTGATCTCAATTTGTTCTGAAATCCATAAAAACTCATTGTGCTGAATTTGTGGGAATCATTTTTATAAATAAGAAACTCAAATTTCACCACTAAAGCTCTCCTAGGGATTTATAGTTAGTCAGCAAAGTCATACAAACTGATTGGAAAATTAGGATGGATCAACTGGATGTGGGACAGAGTTTCCTTACACTAAGGAAACTTTAAGGAATATATAATTCTCAAATTCTATTCTCTGAGGGATATAAAGCTTCTCATAATACTAATAAAATTATAAAAACAATGGTATATTCAATTGTTCACATGTATTGAGTATCTGAGAAATAGAAAAAATGTTGAACTGGTTGCATCTCTTCAGATTATAAATGTAAATATTCAAAAAATTATACTCAAATATGAAGAACAAAGCTAAAATTAACTTTAAATTATAATTTTAAAAATCAACATATTCTTTTATCAATAACAGGAGTTTAGGTCATACAACTTTCTCGAAAGTCATTTGTCAAAACATATGTTAATTTGTTTTTACTCAGTAATAAACCAAAGGGCTCTCTCTTTAAACAGGTATTTGACATGCACGCAGTGACCTATATACAATGCTGTGTAGCAACATTCACTAGCATGGGAAAATTGATACCATTAGAAAAATGATTACATAAATTACAGTTTATTAGCATGATGGGATTAAACTGGTATATACAAGGAGTTGGTAATGATATGGAAAAATTAAAATATTATACAAAACAAAGACAGGTATATAAAAAACAATCTGTATATTGAATGAAGACCAAATAAGAATATGCTAAATTATAATAGTAGTTTGGAATTTGGAGTGATTGTCAAAAACCTGGAGAATATAGAAGACTATTGAAGAATATTATAGGAGGCACATGTACATTTGTAATCAGAAAAAATCCTGATTAATTAAAAAGAAGAATTCAGCAACTTACAGTAATAGAGGCAGCATAGTTTAGGAATTAAAGATGATCCCTATTATAGGGACACTAGAGATATGGTTCCCAAAATTCTGGTAATGGCAATCCTCCTTGAGGAAACATTAGAGACCCATCTAAGTCATCATCAATATATCCAATCCAACTGGCATAACCAAACTGTTCATATCAAAACCACTTATGATCTTGCCAGGCAATTTGGAATTGTCCTTCATGGACTTCCAAAGTAGTTTAAATTGGTCTCTCACAAGCAAAGAATGGTTAGAGACCATCATCCTGGAAGCAGAGGTGACCTGGAGGGTTTTTTTTGTTTTTTAACATTTCTGAGCAATATTATGTTTGAGACAGTGACAAGAGAAAGCAGTGAAAGTACAGGAAGAAACATTTTGGCTAAACAGCAATAAAGTTCCTGGTAACAGATGACATGCTACACTTAAGAACATTCTCTAAAGGTGTTACAGTCTGGTGGTGAAGAGCAAGACTTTTGGTCAAGGGGCTTCAATCCTACCTGTGTGAGTTGTTTTTTAGGATATTTAGTCTAAGTATTAGTTACTAGGGAAGGAAATGAGAATAACACTCATTTACTCATGCTTTTATCAGGATCAAAACTGAAACTGTTCCTAATGGATGTAACACAGTGGTTGGCACAGAATAACATTTATTCTGTAAATTTAAAAATTGCTGTTTATTTTTAAGTTTTTATATTCCAGGAAGTAATTGGAATCTATATTTTGAACTGTTAATTTTGGTGTAACTGAATAGAAGAGGATTCTTTCTTAGAGAATTCTGTTCCTGGCATTATATTATTGTAATATTAGGGATGTTTGGGTCATAAAACATTCTTTTGTTTTTTCATTTGCTTGTCTGTTCATTTACTCATTTATTATGCATCCATCTGTACATTCAATAAACAGTTTCTGAGTGCCAAAGAGAGAGAGAGAGAAAGAGAGAGAGAGAGAGAGAACATTCTCATCTGGGAAGCTTGAAGCATTTAACATGAATGATTATCATGCTCAAGGGGGCAGAAGCTAAATCAGAAAAGTCAACTCCCTGCTCTTTAGTTACAAGGAAGAATAATGACTTGAGTAGCTAAAACTCTAAATTTTACAAAAGGATTCCTTTTAAAACCTTTTCCACCACACTTTTTTTTTTTTTTTTTTTTTTTTTTTTTT
>NW_026000140.1:2508554-2581054 GCF_001458135.2 Marmota marmota marmota
GGGGGGGGGGGGCTGAAGTAATTTATATTAGCAAAAGGACTGGACTGAAGTCCAATCCAGGGCCTCTTATACAAAAAAATTAATCAGAGCAATATATTTTATTTTGTGAATACTCTTTTGGTGGAATAGGTAATCTTTTTTTTTTTTTTTTTAGTTGTAGATAGACACAATATCTTTACCTCATTCATTTATTTTTATGTAGTGTTGAGGATCAAACCCAGTGCCTCACACATGTGTGAGGCAAGTGTTCTACCACTGAGCCGCAGTCCCAGCCCCAGGAATGGGTAATCTTAAAACATCTTTCTAATGTACATATTGCAAAGATAAAGGATTTAATCAAATATTTAAGCAATTAAAATAATTAAAAATAAGCTTTCTTTTCCCTACTTCTTTGGAGATTAGTTTTAAAATGCCTTTAAAATAATACATAGATGACTGAATGTTATCAATTACAAATGTCTCTTCATTTGAGTGAATCCCCAGTTACTCTCTTCCCCTCTTGCCATTGAAGTATCAGAGGGTAAGAAGAGCTCACAACACTAAGCACTGAATAAGAAGGAGCATTTTGACAAATGCTGATTTACAGCATGCTACATATATGCTTTTTTAAAATTTACAATGGTACAAAGTGATACACATCCAGTAGAAACCATACCTGGATTTGAATTTTGATCTTTTCCCTAGCTAGTGACAGGCAGTATGATTGATACCCTCTCACAATGCTGTTTTGAAGATAATCCACAGTCACAAGAGTAAACAACCAATACTTGTCAGCATACTGTATGGCTAAGCTAAACACCTAAGCAGGTTAGGTATTCAAATGCATTTTTGACTTACGATATTTTCAACTTACAATGGGTTTATCAGGATGTAATTTGTAACCTCTGTAACAAACACAGACCTCTACTGTGTACTACAGCAGTTGGCTATGCAACCTCTGGAATAGGAACACCAGAATCCCTCCCTCATTATGACTATGAAAAACAGGTGTCATAATGCACATAAAGCAATTAACACTATGCCTGGCATTGAGTAAATAGTCAATGACTTGTAACTGTGTTTGTATTAGCAGTAATAAAAACTTTTTCTAAAAGATTATTTTACAATATAATTTGAAAAATACAAATTTCCAAACACTAGTACTCAGCCAAAACAAACAAACATTATCTTTTAAAGTAATTCAAGTAAAATGTGTATGAAAAGACCTTGAATGTAGTAGCCTGGCTTCTTGCCAGATGGCTTTCAGTATGCACTCAGAACAAATATATTATTATAAACAGCTTCAAAATAATACCATGGACTTTGGAGTGACCTGTTACACTCTCTGAACCTCAGTCTCCTCACCTATTAAATGGCAATAATAATTCCCACAGCATCTGGTATTTCTAAGGTTTTAGATGTTATTTATAAAATGCCTACCAGTATCTTGCACATTAAAAGATATTTATTTTCAAGCAGATAGAATAAGTCATCAAAGGGTTTACCTAGAGCAGGAAAAATTTCCATCCTCTGAACTCCATTTTTTCTTTCTTTGTAGCATTCTTTACAATTTGCCTTCTGATCTAATCAGATGTGCTGCTCCTAATACTACAGAATTTTTTTTTTTTTTTACTTTATTCATCTCCATATCTTCCTTCAGACTCTCCATCACCCTCTAAGTACATACCAGTGGCTTGTACAAAGAGTAATAAATTGATGCTTGGGAAGTCCAACAGCTAGGAGAATTCTGACACCACTATAATTTAGCCTGAAGAAAGTGGGACCTTCCTCCAGGAAGAGGAAGATAACAAAACTGCTCCTGGACTACAAATTGTTTTTTTTAACCACCAATGGGAAAAACTTCAGAAACAATATTTTGCTCAGCTTACTTCATTCCCTACGTTCAACTAAGATAAGAGTGACATCTGAGAACAAAGCTTACCTATTTGCACCATTTCTTCATTACCAGCCTGGAAAGGAGGGGGGAAAGTAAGAAAAAGAAACAGTTACTGGGTTTCATCTTATCACCTCCTGCGTTTTATTTCTACCACTAATGCTTTTCAGGAGCTAGCTAATCAGGAGACCCAGAGACTGGGATTTGTGCCTAAAGGCTGCACCTCCTTTCGTAGAAGGTTCTTGTGACAAGAGCATGAGCCAACTCTATAACAATTTGGGGAAGGGAGTTGTTTGCCAGCTTTAATTTTAATTTAACATTTATGAAGCCAGCAAAAATAAATACTGACACTCAATAGTCTCTTGAAAACTCCTGTACTCGGTCGGAATTAGAAAAGAAAGTTTCTGAATTTAAACAGGCAAAAAGAAGCCAAATGGGGGTTGGAGGGGGTCTGATTCATCAGAATCAACTGGAGAATTCCCTTCTTTTACCCTATGGTCTGACCAGGCAGACCAAAGAAGCTACAAAAACTGACAGAGCAATTCTGTACTCCAAGTCCCATCGGCCCTGTGCTGATATGATTTACTACAAACCGCTCCTCAGGCTGAGCCTCCTCTAGGGCTCTTCTGAGAGCATCGGGCTTCACCTTGAGTCTCCAAAGGGTGGGGGCAGGGCCGTAGAGAAACAGAGCTGCACTCAATTTAGCTTTAAAAAGAGGAGGAGTTGTGCAGAGGGGGAGGGGAGAAGGCGGCGCCTCCAGCCGCTGCCCAGGAAAACGCAGGGCAGGAAACGTCTCCAGCCCCCCTCCCCAACTGTCAAACTCTAGCCCGGCCGCGGTCCTCCCAGGACACGTGTCTACTGGATCTCTCCCTGTCCGGCCCAAGGACTTCCTGAAACCCCCGCCTCCGGCTGCCCGAAACAGCCGTGAGTCAGGAGAGAAAGCCCCGAGAAGTCGACTCCGGCAGGAGCAACCCGGGCACTGGGGATCCTGGACCCAGCGTCCAGAAATTCATTCAAGCGCCCAGACCGCCCTCCGGAAAGGGGAAACCCAGATGGCCCGGCAAGGATGCGAACTGGCTGCATTTTGTCGCTAGTAACTGTTACGAATGCCGCAGAGTGGTGAAGCCCTAGGTGTGACAAGGCTGGGCTCCCGGAGTAGGAGTCCCAACCTCCCGTGCAATTCATCCCCCACACCCCAAAACCCCCTCACACCGTGCCCAGCCCTCCAAACACCGTTCCTGAATGCAAAAGATAACAGGGAAGGGTGGAAGGAGGAGGAGGAAAGAGAGGAGGGGAAAGAGGGGAGGGAACTTTTTCGGGAAAAGGTTGGGTTTGAGTTTTTTATTGTTATTATTTTCCACTTACTTGTCCATCAGCTGAAGTCCTAACCTCTACCAGAGCGGCTGCTATCAACCAAAGTGACAGGAGAACCATCACGAGTCGAGTTCACTTTTCAACTACTGGGCAAAGCAACTGCCCAGAGCAAATCCCCCCAAAATAAGTTTCTTAAAAAAAAAAAAGAAAGAAAGAAAGAAAGAAGAAAGGAAAAAATGCAAAATAAAAAAAAGAAAGGTCTTCTGTGCTTTGCTTCAATGAAAATGAAATTTGAGCTCTGAGACTGGCCCCCTCCGCTCTGCAGTTCTTTCCACTTCACCTTCTCACCCCGTCCTCCCAAACGGAGTGTGCAGGAGCGAGAAGGTGCTGTGAGCCGGGCACGGGCTGCGCCCGGGAGAGGGGGAAGGGACGAGGGGCTTCCAACTATCTCTGCCCGAGGCGGCTTTTTCCAAGCTTTTCAAGCACCACTGATCCCTAAGGTTACCGCCGAGAACGCTCGGGTCTCCTGGAGCCCAGAGGCAAGAAGTGTTAGCGAGAGAGAGGAGCGAGCGGGAGCGGGAGAAAGAGGCAGGGAGAGGGCGACTCCGCCGCACACGCAGAGTGGGGGCGGGAGGAGCGAAGGGAGGAGGAGGCAGGCGCAGGAGGAGGGAGGAGTGGGCCGCTCGCCGGCTCCTGTTGCTCGCAGAGCGCCCGTCTGCTAGCTGCTGGCGACCCGCGGGGCGCTAATAAGGCGGCCGGAGCACCCCCGGGCGGCCCCTCCCGCCGGAGCGCCCACGTCACGCGGGGCCCTCGCCCCCTGTGCAGGGTCAGGGCTGCAAACCGCCCCGGGCTTCGGTAGCCCGGGATCGACCCCGCATCCCGCGAGCCTCTCCTTCCCCCCGAGGTGGGCGAGGAGAGGGGAGGGTCCAGGGGCGCCACCGGTCCCGACTGGCGGGACGCGCGTTAATTATAGGAAGGGGGAGGGTCCAAGGGCCAGTCTCGGGCTGTAGGAAATTCACCTCCTCCAACCTCTACTGTTCTCGCAGCCAGGGAAAAGTCTCCCTGGAGAGAAGCCCTGGAACCTCCAGGTTTTAACGACGCGGTGATTTTTCCCTCCAGACACTAGTCGCCTCCCACGGTTGGCGGGGGACCGGGGTTGCCCTTTCCTTTAAGCTCTTGTTTATGCTTTTTTCGTTTATATTAGTTTTAAAAGATACCGTGTCGTTTTCTTGACTCCACCGGATGCTTCCGTTTATCACTAGAGTACACAGGCCTCAGGGTCCCTCGCTCACACCAAGATTAAGTTATCAAATGATTGCTGCTCACAGTGGCCTGGAACTTCCTGGGAGGGGATGACACCAACCTGCAAGTTTCAAGAACCCCAGCCCAGGCCCACTTCCCATCGGTAGAAGCTTCGGAGCGCTTTACAGGGAACTGAAAGAAAAAGGAATCATTGACTTCAGCTTCCAGTGACCAGGCTGGCACTGGCCGCCCCAGAGGAGACCCGGAGAGAGAAGTGATTGATTCCCACAGTTATGTATAATCTTCAAGGTTTTACCTTGAAACAGTCTTGAGGAGACCTGCCTAAAACCAAACACGCAAAAGCTAATGTTTGTGTTGCTAAAGATGGTTCCATAAGTCACAGTTCCTCGTCTTTAAAAAACAGTATGCCTTTGAAGGGTTTCCTATAACTTGATTCATGGTTCATCCCTACAGAGCAGAAGTAAAGGTTGTGTCTTCAACTTACACATCACAAGATTTGGTGTTCACTCATGTGTTATCCAAGCCATCTCAAAATCATATACCCAGGACTTTTACATATACCAATGAGAAACCAGATAACTAAATGGCCCCGCTTAGTAATGTGGTGTATTAGGCTAATTATTAGTTGGAATTAGGATTAGACCCCAGCATTGAGGTATTTAAATTACTCTTTTCCTTCTATTTAAGCCTGCAACCTTTGCAGAAACCCTCATTGACTTGCTGTCCATGAATGATCTGAATGATCGGCTGAACTTTGCACCTAGTTTTCCTACTCATTAAGAACAAGTAACCCTAAACATTCCACACATGAAAATGTTGTCAGTGCACACTGACAAGCACAAGAATACTAGAGTACAAACCAGGACATCTGAGTTCTAGGCCCCCAAACAGCTGTCTGACCTTGACACATCACCAGAACTCTATTTCAGTTTCCACCTTGTGAGATATTTCAGCTCTAAAATTCTCCAATTATAAGTAGGAACAAATCATACATTTAATCATGATATTACAGTCATCTTTTGGGGGTAGTTTTATAACACTCAGACATTTATTATCATCTAGCCCCTGGCACAACAAACAATTCTGTGACTTTCAGAAAAACAGTGACTTCAGAAAGTTTGACTGTGACCATATAGACAAACAGATTTTCTATTGTGAGCCTATAAAAATTCAGTGATTCAGTACTTACTGATAATGAATTCAACAACTGATATTTTCTTCATACTTACTTTCATTTCCCTCAAATACTACTCACCACCCACTTATTTAATTTCACAACCCAATGAGCCATGACCCTTGCTCTCATAAACATTGATTTAAGATCATACAATAAGGTTTCTATTTCTTGATTCTAAGTAAGTTGATTAATAAGTTCCTCCCAATATATTCTAAGGCAGAGTTTCCAAATATTCCCAGATTTGTGAAAGGTTTTACTGATGAAAATTTAAAAAAAAAATCTGCCAATCAGTTGTGAAATGGTCATATAAAGAAAATGAAATGGATTTATTTCTTTATTAAAGATTTCACAATGACTTTAAGTGCATTATGAGTTTTCAAAACAGAGACAAAAGGGAGAGGTAGTGTAATGTGGTCCCATACTTGTGTGATCACAAAATTTTTTTCTCGTGCTTTAATTTTCTCATGTGTTCTCTGTGGAACACTCTTGAAAAAAATGCCATTACAAACCCAATACTACAGTAAGATGAACTTGAGTTAGTTGGGTTAGACTCACATACAGATTCAGCCTCAGTTTTCTCACCTCTAAAATTGGTTTAATAATACTACTTTTGCAAAATGTTCACTAAAAATAACATAAAAATAATCTTACCTATAAAGTGTCTAGCACACTGTCTAGAACATAGTAAGGGCTTACATGTAATTTTTAAGATGAAATGGTTGTCATATATCAGATGGCTCACTGATAATGACATGTGGCAATTTCTAAAGGAAGTAGGAAAATATAAACCAGTAAAATATAATCAATTTAATTTTAACTAGAGACAATGTTGGGAGTTAAAGACAGAGTTGTGGAATTTCTTTCACACATTGACTTCTATCAGCCTGCCTACACTTGAGTCCCACCCTTTACCTCCATGTTTCTTTGGCTCTAACTACTGGGTTGTTTCCTACCATCTCTCCTTATCGACACACATGCTTATATTGACTCCTCAATTTATGACACCCTGCCTCTTTCTATCCACATTATCCAGAATTTCCCATGACAGAGGATGCTAATAGGTGCTCCACAAAAATACTAAACTAATCTTATAGTATGTTTTCTTTCAAAATATTTTTAAATTTATATATAACTTCAAAAGTAGTCAAATGTGTCACCAATACCTAGCACAAGTCCCATTATGTGGAAGTTGCAGAGTGCTTAACTATAACCCTAAACATGTGCAGGCAAAATTGTGTTCTTATCTGTTGATAAGTTTATTTCAGGACTTATGATTCTTGATACCAAACATCTTTAAGTTTCATGAAATTAGTTGATATACAGTAGTCTTCCTTATCTGAAGTTTTGCTTTCAGTTACCTTCATCAACCTCAGTCTAAAAATATTAAAAGTAAAATTCCAAAAAATAAATAATTTGTAAGTTTTATGTAACTTTCAATGGAGTATATTGCTATAATTGATCTATTTTTAGATTGTGCCTAATTTCAATTTGTTAGTCTCTTATTGTGCCTAATTTAAATTTCCCACAGCAAGGAATATATTCATAAGTTCCTTTTTAGTTTTTGGTGGGTTTTTGGGGGGTTTTTTTTTGTTTGTTTGTTTTGGTTTGATTTGGTTTTTTAACTTTTGGCTATATACTTAATATATTGACTTCCTGTCAATATTCATAAATACATCATATTTTAAAATTTCTTTCCATGACCAAATAATTTGAGAAATTCTGTACTCTCTTTTTTTCAAATTATAAGTATAGAACTTTATGGCATCGTAATTTTCTGTATATTTAATCCACCTTCTATTCTATATTACAAGTTCCATGAGGGCAGTGATCTCTACTTTGTTCATTTTCCATCACCAACATCAGCATAATTTCTACCATACAGAAATTGCAGAGTACTTGACTCCACCCTGATCATGTCCAGGCAAAACAGTGTCCTTTTGTCCCTGCCTGCTAATGAGCTTTATTCCAGGTCCTGGGATTCTTGGCACCTAGAGCAAGCACAGAGGCATATTGGAGTGAATCCATGGGACCTTCCACTAGAGGACAGTGAAAGCTGGGCCTATTGACCATCTTCTCCTCCTGCCCCCATATGCTGATAGGTCACAGCTTCAGGAATTGCAAAATAAGAATGTGTTGCTTATAGCAGCATAGATAGAATCACTTTGTTGCTCACTGAAGGCAAGAATCATCCTCAATCTCATTCTTCCTCTCATGCAGTACCCTTCCATTTAGTATAATACTGATGTTTTTCACCCATGGATCAGAAAATCAAGCATGCTGTGTGTAGATGACTACTCATTTAAAAAAAAATTAACCAAGTATGAGGTTGGTTAGGAGTTAGGATGCTGAACTTTCATAATCACAGAATAGATCCTGGAACATAGAATGCACTGAAAGAACATTTGTCAAATGAATGAGGGAGTGAATAATGACTATTTCTACTTAATGGAGCAAAATGAGTAGTATTTTCTTTTTCCCCACTATCAGGGATTAGGCTATTTCCAACATGGATATTTTTTTTCACAGAAGTTTTCAGAAGTCCCATTGAAAGATTAAAAAAATCAACACCTGGAAAAATTTATCAACACATGGATCAAGAAATTAAAGATGGAAAAGCTCTCTTAGGTCATCTAGTCCATGGTTTGGCTAGTGGATGTGGCAATGTTATTCCTGCCGTCTTTTCCTTCAGGGGAAAGCCAATATTTTACAAGGATAAATTTGGATATCCAAGTTGTTTTTTGATATTTAATAATTTGCTGTTAGAAGAATAATTCCACAATGGAACACATCTTCAGGGAAAATTATTCTATTTTATCTATCATTAGCACCAGAAATAGCCTTCTTTCTTGATAAATTTTGGTGTGACAGGTAATATGTTTATCTGTTCATACTCAATTATAGAAACAGATATTACTGTTCACCTTTTTTTTATCTTTATAGTCTTTGTTTCTTCAGGCCTTCAAAATATTTTTTGCTTGGAAATGTGAATGGAAGATTAGTCTTCTGGAGCCAGGGTCTAAACAGAAATAAGAGAGCAATTAATTAAAAGGTATAGTTCTTTCAAATGTTCCTTGTAATGGCATAACCTATTTAGAATTATTGTCAAGTTACTTTGCATTTATACCATGGTTTTCTTCTTGATTGTTTAAAGAACTCTATAGTGAAGAAGCTGGACACATGGATGAGTATTTATAACTACTAAATTAACAGTTGATAAACTTACCCAGAGAGGCAGGGATTCAAAATCAGAGATGTATCATGGTGCTTTACACATAGTAGACTATTCAATAAATATATGATAAATTTAATTGAGTAGCTAACCAATCTCTGCTAAGTATACCAACCCTTGTATTTCAAAGTGCCACCAAATCATTAACTTCAAAACTTTGTTCTGCACCTCAGATAGAGCACTAGTCTCCAGGATATATAAAGAACTCGAAAAACTTAACACCAAAAAACCCAAATAATCCAATCAATAAATAGGCTAAGGAACTGAACAGATACTTCACAGAAAAAGAAATATAATCAATCAAAAATATATGCAAAAAATGTTCAATATCTCTAGCAGTTAGAGAAATGCAAATCAAAACTACTCTAAGATTTCATCTCACTTCAGTCAGAATAGCAATTATCAAGAATATAAGCAATAACAAGTGTTGGCAAGGACGTGAGGGAAAAGGTACACTCATTCATAGCTGGTGGGACTGAAAATTGGTGCAATCACTCTGAAAAGCAGTATGGACATTCCACAGAAAATTTGGAATGGAACCATCATTTGACCCATCTATCCCACTCCTTGGTCTATACCCCAGGAATTTAAAATCAGCATACTACAGTGACACAGCTACATCAATGTTTTGGGGAGCTCAATTCACAATAGCTAAACTATGTAACTAACCTAGATGCCCTTCAACAGATTGAATGGATACTGAAAATGTGGTATATGTATACAATGGAATATTACTTAGTCATAAAGAAGAATGAAATTAGGGCATTTGCAGGGAAATGGATAGAGATAGAGAATATCATGCTAAGCAAAATATGCCAATCTCAAAAAAAAAACAAATGCTGAATGTCTTCTCTAATAAGCAGATGGTGATCCATAATGGTGAGGAATAATAGGGAATGATGGAGGAACTTTGGATTGGTCAGAAGGGAGTGAGGGGAGGGCAAAGGAGGGGAGGGTGAGAAGCATGGTGGAATTAGATAGACATTATTACCATATATGTATGTATGATTACACCATCTGTGTGACTCTGCACCATGTATAGTCAGAGGAATGAGAGGTTGTACTCCATTTGTATACAATGTATCAAAATGCATTTCATTGTCATGTATAACTAATTAGAACAAATTTTTAAAAAACTGTTGTTTCATGTAACTCTCAACTCAATGCTGCAAAATATTTTGGGAGGTACATTACAGTGCCAAAGACTTTGAATTAGTAATCATTTTAGAAAATGAGTAGGATTCACAATTTTCAGAGTAGGATTCACAATTTTCAGTTGCACTCAATAATTTTAATGAAGAGGGAGAAAAATCCAGTCATTTAGCAGTTCCAGGTCATAAACAGGATTTCCCCATAGGAGAGTGTTGTACATGTAAGTCGGAAACTTAGTGGTGTTCTAAATTTATACTAGAGTCAAAACAAGATGAAATGGGATTTAAAGAGGGGAGGAGGAGAGCTGTATTAAAATTACACCAGAAAAAAACTCTCTATTATAGAGTTGTTACTGTTAGTTAATAAAGCAAGTTCTGTAATAAAATTTCCTATAGTTTTTTTGAGATGAGAATAATTTCATGCTGTCTGAAGGCAGAGAGTCAGATGTGTTCTGGGTATTCAAGCCAATGGCCACAGTGAACTTCAGCTCTGGCATGTGAGGCACGATGTATTTTGACTATCATCATGGTACAACCAAATTAACAGAAAGAGTTTATGTTTATTTTTTTAGTTCCCCAAACCCTCATATTATTTATCCAATGTCTAGCAAAGTTTTTTAAAAATGTTTATAAGAGATTTTGTTTGTTAAGGGAAAAATAAATCTTTGCATCCCATTGAGTTACCGAAAGTCATCCCCAATTTTATCTCATAAAAACAACTTTAAAGCCAGATGTGGTGGTGCATGTCTATAATCCCAGTAGCTCAGGAGGCTGAGGCAGGAGGATCTTGAGTTCAAAGCCAGCCTCAGCAAAAGCGAGGCACTAAGCAACTCAGTGAGACCCTAGATAGACCCTATCTCTAATTAAAATACAAAATAGGCTGAGGATGTGGTTCAGTGGTCAAATGCCCCTGAGATCAGTTCCCAGTAGCTACCCACCACACACACACACACAAAAAAAAAAATGAAATAAGATCAGATCTTTAGTTCTCAGGGTACTATAGCCATTCATTGAGGTAGCAAATTAATTCATCCATACTAGATATAGAATAATTATCATAGAGAATATAGGTAAAACAAGAGTCTACCAAAGAAATGAAAAATTGGTTATGAAATCAATAATTCATCCTAATCTGTCTCTTCTCAAGAAAACACCACTCATAATCTTAAAATCTAGCATTTTAGGGGAAAAAACTTAACTGTGATCTGATATATTTGGGTTTTTATCAGAACAGATTCTTAGATGATAGCAGATGTAATCAAGCTAGAAATTTTTGCTGCTTTTATTTGGTTGCTATTATTACAAAAGATCACTTAAAGAAAAAATACTAAGATTTATGTTTAAAGTCTTTATTCTGTTATTGTCACACGAAACAAAGCAAGAACTCAATAACTGCCCCTGGCAAGCTGTGAAGGATAAGTCTTGGCAGAGACAGTTCAAATGTGGAATTGTAGAGCTATTTGAGTTTTCCTATGCCATTTAGAAGAAACATGAACATTTTAAAATGCTCTAGAGTAATATAGAATCAAATACTGGCATTTGAATGCTTTTTACATATTTGGAAAAATTACATTTATTCTTCAGCTCAGTCATTTTTATCAATAATTCAAATTACTATTAGCATAAGGAAGTGATAGAAGTCTATAAACTTGAGTTACTCCTCCAATTTGTTGCCTTGGTCACCCAAAAGGAGTCCCAACATGTGAACTAAGTGCCCGCTTGTGATAATTCATCCTGAAAACATATGTCACCATTTACTTTGTAGTTTTTTTTTTTTTTCTCACCATCAGAAGAAATGTTAAATGTAAATTAATTGTCCTGTGGATAGTTTGTAAACATGTTTAGGTATGCAGCTCCCAGCTATTCAGATTCAGTACATCTCTATTTTGTAAAAGTGTCACAGATAAATCAGTCTACATTGTGGCCCAAAGCAGTGGTGGTCCAATTTTCATGCTATGTTAGCCTAATAGATGCAGATGATGATTCAGCGAGCCAAGGGTGAGGCAGTTCTAACAAGTTCACAAACAATGCTGATATTGCTGATCATCAGAAAGCACCTCAAGTTACAAGACCATAGGACATATTATTTGTAGATAATTGCTGAAAATAGGAACCACCTGACATTAAAACCAAGTATAAGCTATTTTAGAATAACATCTAATTTTGTCTGCTATTTATTACTAAACACCCATTACATACAGTCAACAGCAAATTCAGAAGTAGGAAGTAATAATTCCAGGAAAACATCTCTGTGATGTTGATTAGGAAATTGTGTTTTTACTAAAAAGTCACTGAACCATGTACTTTCTTACAAGTAAACACATTCTATAAAAACGTTTTAAGAAAGGTAATTATTAATTTTTAAAAATGAATCAGCATCTGCAATCTACAATCCCTTTGGGAATGTTTGGTGCCCACAAGAACGCATGGAAGACCTTTCCCTTAAGAGGCTGCACTTCCAAACCGCTCATGTGAGGAGCTGCTCTGAGGGCAGGGATTGGCCTTCAATTTAATGTCCCTTAAAAGTTTACGCAATACAAGCATCAAAATTCAAGGAACTTATTGCAGTTATTCATCAAAGAACAGGATGTGGAAGGAATCATGAATCAATGCTCTTATTGAAAGCAAATATTCATTTTGTGTCTTGTTCACTATATTTTTAAATTATCTCTTCCCACTCTACACCTATAGTTCTATGTTGTCTGGCTTCTAACTTGGAAGTGTAGAAGAATTCACTTGTAAAATGATGTGGGCAAAAACCTTAAAAAGGCAACGTATAATTTAAAATTACTTCTCTGGTTTTTGGTCTTTTATCTTATTTTAGAGTCCATTTTACTAATTTATGTATGATAGTATATATCATTAAGATTTTTACTAAAAACTTTTACTTAATAAAGTGCTACATAGTGAGTTCTTACTTTTAAAAACTTTAATAATCATTACATTGATGTAGTCAGTCTTTTTTGTTGTTGTTTAAATTTACCAGCACTTTGTATATTGTTATGCTTTTCAAAGGGCCAGTTCTTAGATTTTATTATTGTCCAAGATTTTTACAATTTGTAATTGCTTATTGTCATGGTTAGACTATGCTTTGTCCCCTCAAAAAACGCATGCTGAAATTTGGTCATTGTAACCCTGGTGAAGGGTGGTGTGTATTTTAAGAGGTCATTAGATCTTTAAGAGGGATTAATCCCTTTCTCAAGGGAGTGACCTAATTCTCATGCAACTGGTTTAATTACTGCAAAAGTGGGATATTATAAAGCAAAGCTGCCTCTAATATTTTGTTTCATCTCTACATGCCAGTCCACTTCCCTTTCTGTTTTGGGCTATGTTATGAAGTAGCAAAAGGCTCTCATCAGATATGAACACCAGATCTTGAACTTCCATCCTCCAAAACTGTGAGCTAAACAATTCCATTGCTTTGTAAATTACCTAGTTCAGGTATTTTGTTATAGCAACAACAAACAGACTAAGACATTTACCTGTCATGTTTATTAGTCTCTTTCTCATGCTTTCCTTGAATTTCCTCATTTTAAAATGTTTTGAGGCTTTTTTTAAACATTTATTTTCATCCTTTCATGTCTACCAGTAAAATATGTATGCTCTAATTTTCAAAAATAACTTTGTTTCTTTACTTACTACAAGCTTTGATAACATTAATTTTTTATTCTAATTTTCTGTGTAGTCTTTAGACTATTATTTTTCCTTCCCTTCAAGTTGTTCACATGTAACTTTATTTTCTTCAAAGGTATGCTATTTATTTCTCTTTTTAATTTATTTTGCCTTGTGTTCAGCAAGTCTATTTTAATTTTTAGACTCGGATTTTCTTCAAATCCTTAAAATTTCCCTTCATTATCATTTCATGAGTACTTCTCTGGCTCTCTTTCTCTTTCTGAAATCTCTATTGTACATACATTGAATTTCCTCTTCCATGTACATGTCATCTTTTATCATTTTGGGATCTGTTTTTCTTTATTTGGATTTTTGGAGAATTTATTAAAAATGCCAAACTTTTAAAATACTATTTGCTATAATAGAAAACTTTTCTTCATTGCCTCATTCATTGTTTTTACATTGTTAATATTTTTTTTTCTTTTTAACTCTCCTTAATGTTACAGTACATTGTTCTTAGATGGGTCTCTTTTTATCACTGACCATATTGGTTACATAAATATAATGATTCTTTGAGTCTTACTGAATACACAAAAAGGTTTAAAATTCATTCCTGTTTCTTACAATAAGATGCATTCCTTCAGAAAAGTTACCTTCTTTTCTATTAAAATAACTGATGTACCTGATGATTTTCCTGTCTCCCAGGCATACCTGAGGCAAAGGAAATTCTTTGTTGCCACACCTAGATGCTGATAGGAAACTGTCAAAGGCTGTGTTGTAAGGTCTCTATTCAAACCTTTCTAGCATAAAAACACATCAATATGAAAAGTTGAGATTTGCTGTAATCATCCTTTGCTAGTTCAGAGGTACACAGGGGCCTGGGGAGAAATAGGAAGTGTCTGAAGCCAAAGACCGCAAGTAGCAGCCAGGAATTAGCTGGCATGGGGCCACTATTCTTTGCCTGGCACAGATGAATTTGTGATGAACCACAAAGAAAAGCCCACTCCTCGCCTTGTGGGCCAATTAGTTGGGGAGTAAATGCCACTTTGGGCATCACCACTTTCCATGACTTCTGGGAACCAATTATGTTTCCCAGAAGAATTAATAGGATCCATATCATCTCCTGACTTCACATGGGACAGGGGGAAAGGGCTAGTGGCCTGCTGGGATTTTGCCCAGCACTTTTCACACACCCGCGGTACTTTTACCTCTACATCCATCCTGTGTCTAATCAGCCCCTTCTCCATACAAATCCACTTTATTCGAGCACACAGAAAATCCTCCAAGTTCCTCAGGTGGGAAAAGTCACTGCTCCTGGGTTACCAGTCAATTAGATTTATTCTTTACTTTTATTCCATTGGTCATATTGCCTGGGGTCATATCAACGTTACTCATAGGTGCTTAATGAACAACCTTTGCTAATATACAGCTTTTATGACACTAAAACACTAAGACACCCTAGAATAGAGTTGTATGCTGTCTTATGCCTATTTCTTGCTGTAATGTTTCTGCAAACACAGCTGAACCACTGGGTCAGTTTGTCCACTGACATCTGGGAAAGTGCGAGACTCACTCTGGTCCACAAGTGGAAGAAAGGTCACATAGAAGTACACGCTTTCTTCACATTTCCCCAGCTCCCAGCAACTTCCAAAACAACTACAGAGAGAGTTCTGTTCCAGTGTTTCAGAGATCACATTGACATTTTCTGTCTGTGGATTAACAATAAGCCATTTCACTATAATGTCCATAAAATAATCATATTTTAAATCTAAAGAGTACACCACCCTAGGGCCTTACCCTTTATAACTAAAGGAAGAATCTTATTTATACATTGAAACTGTTAAACAATTTCACTGTTTAGAAATATATATTTTTGACAGTAAAAGCAATAGAAGTATGAAGAAATAAGATGAATGTTTTCAGATAAAACATATGGAACTTTTAAGAAATCAAATGATGGAAATCCTCTTAATACTTACCATCAGAAATTTATCTTTTTATACCCCCTTTTATATTATCTTCTGTTTCCTTCTAAAGAAATTTTCCCTCCTAAGCTCTAGCATCCAATTTCAGGTACTTTTACCAGAATACTGCTATGCACTTAAAAAAAAGAGGCAAAGGATGGAGGTCCTCACAGGATTGCCACCAGTAATGTGAACTGTTCTTACTAACTCCACATAACAATCATGCACAGACAGTGGTCCATGCACAGGAAATTCATAAATATCAACCCTCCACACTATGCGATGACATTTCGGAAAACAAAACCTCCACTTTTGTGCTCAGATAGTCTGCTTTTGATTTTGTTAATCTGTTTGTTTTACATTATTTTAACTCTTTGGTAAGGGAATGGAAGTCATCAGGTATGAGGAATTTCCCTCACTTGTCTATTACAAAATGTATTTTTCAATATTTAGCAGGCAATGTTCTGAGAAAAATGATCTTCCAGAATCCCTTTGACATTTACGGGGTACAAAGTCAGGCCTATTGAATGAGGAAACCCAGGAAGAGATGGCATTTCATCCCCTCACAGATCAGGAAGAGAGGCAGGTGGCTGTCTAAAAGCTAGATTACCAAGATTTGGGGATGATGTTCTATTAGCTGTCCTGTTGATTGCTTGATGACAAGATGATCTGATTCACTAAACAAATATTCTCTTCTTCTTTCACCTTTATTTTATCCTTTTTAAATTTTATTCTAATTTGTTATACATGATAGCAGAATGCAGTTCATTTCATATTGCACATATAGAGCACAATTTTTCTTGTCACTAATTGTACACAAAGTATTTTCACACCATTTGAGTCTTCATACATGTACTTAAGGTAATGATGTCTAACTCATTCCACCATCATTCCTACCCCTTACCCCCTCCCTCCCCTTTGCCCTATCTAAAGTCCCTCCATTCCTCCCATGCTCCCCTCCCCATCACCATTATGAGTCAGCATCCTCATATCAAAGAAAACATTTGGCCTTTGGTTTCTTGGGATTGGCTTGCTTCACTTAGCATTATATTCTCCAACTATATTCATTTACCTGCAAATGCCTTGATTTTATTCTCTTTTAATGCTGAGTAATGTTCCATTGTGTATATATACACCAAAGTTTCCCTATCCATTTTATTTACTGAAGGACATCTAGATTGGTTCCATAATTTAGCTATTGTGAATTATGCTGCTATAAACATGGATGTGGCTGTGTCCCTGTAGTATGCTGTTTTAAGTGCTTTGGGTAAAGAACAAGGAGTGGGATAGCTGGGTAAAATGGTGGTTCCATTCCAAGTTCTCTAAGGAATCTGCATACTACTTTCCAGATTGGCTGCACCAATATGCAGTCCCATCAGCAATGTATGAGTGTGCCTTTTCCCCCACATCCTCACCAACACTTATTTTTGTTTGTATTCTTGATAGCTACCATTCTGACTGGAGAGAGATGAAATATTTGATTTGCATTTCTTTAATTGCTAGAGAAATTGAACATTTTTTCATATGTTGATTGATTGTATATCATTTTCTGAGAAGTGTCTGTTCAGTTTCTTGGCCCATTTATTAATTGGGTTGTTTGTTTTTTTGGTGTTGAGATTTTTGAGTGCTTAATATACCCTAGAGATTAGTGCTCTATCTGATGTGCTTGTGGTAAAGATTGCTCCCATTCTGTAGGCTCTCTATTCACCTCACTGATTGTTTCTTTTGCTGAGAAGAAGCTTTTTAGTTTGAATCCATTCCATTTATTGATTCTTGGTTTTAATTCTTGCACTACAGGGGTTTTATTAAGAAAGTTGGGGCCTAATCCAACTTGATGGGATTTGGTCCTACTTTTTCTTCCATTAGGTGCAAGGTCTCTGGTTTAATTCCTAGGTTCTTGATCCACTTTGAGTTGAGTTTTGTGCATGGTGAGAGATAGGGGTTTAATTTAATTTTGTTACATATGGATTTCCAGTTTTCTCAGCACCATTTGTTGAAGAGGCTATCTTTTATCCAATGTACGTTTTTGGTGCCTTTGTCTAATATAAGATAAGTGATGTTATGTGGGTTAGACTCTGTGTTCTCTATTCTGTACCACTGTTCTACAGGTCTATTTTGGTGCCAATACCATGCTGTTTTTGTTAATATTGCTCTGTAGTATAATTTAATATCTGGAATAGTAGTGCCACCAGCCTCACTCTTCTTGCTAAGGATTGCTTTGGCTATTCTGGGTCTCTTATTTTTCCAGATGAATTTCATGATTGCTTTTTCTATTTCTATATGGAATGTCATTGGGATTTTGATTGGAATTGAATTGAATCTGTATAGTGTTCTTGGTATTATGGTCATTTTGACAATATTAATTCTGCCTATCCAAGAACAAGGTAGATCTTTCCATCTTCTAAAAATAAATAAAATTGACAGATCCTTAGCCATGCTAATGAAGAGAAGAAGAGAGGAAACTCAAATTACTAACATCTGTGTGCAAAGGGAAATATCACAATAGACACTACAGAAATACATAAGATAATGTGAAATTATTTTGGAAATTTGTAATCTAATAAAATAGAAAATATCAAAGACATTGACAAATTTCTAGAGGCATATGATATGTCTAAACTAATCAGGATGATTTAAATAGATCAATTTCAAGTAAGGAAATAGAGGATGCCATCAGAAGCCTACCAACCAAGAAAAGCCCAGGACTGGATGGATACACAACATAGTTCTATAAGACCTTAAAGAAGAACTAACACCAATACTTCTCAAACTATTTCATAAATTAGAAAAAGAGGGAACACTTCCAAACACATTCTATAAGGCCAATATCACCCTGATTCCAAAACCAGACAAAGACACATCAAAGAAAGAAAACTTCAGTCCAACATCTCTAATGAATATAGATTCAAACATTCTCTATAAAATTCTGGCAAATCGAATACAGAAACATATCAAAAAGATAGTGCATCATGATCAAGTAGGGTTCATTCCAGGAATGCAAAGTTGGTTCAACATAAGGAAATCAATAAATGTAATTCATCACCTCAATAGTCTCAAAGATAAAAATCATATGATCATCTCAATAGATGCTGAAAAAGCATTTGATAAAATACAGCATCCCTTCATGTTCAAAATGCTAGAAAAACTAGGTATAACAGGGACATACCTCAACACTGTAAAGGCTATCTATGCTAAGCCCCAGGCCAACATCATTCTAAATGGAAAAAAAACATTGAAAGCATTTCCTCTAAAAACGGTAACAAGGCAGGGATGCCCTCTTTCACCACTTCTATTTAATATAATTCTTGAACTCTAGCCAGAGCAATTAGACGAAAGAAATTAAAGAGATATGGATAGGAAAAGAACAACTCAAATTATCACTATTTGTAAATGATATGATCCCATACCTAGAAGACCCGAAACATTCCATCAGAAATCTCCAAAACTAATAAATGAATTCAGCAAAGTAGCTGGATATAAAATCAATACCCATAAATCAAAGGCATTTCTGTACATCAGTGACAAATCCTCTGGAAGAGAAAGTAGGAAAACTACCCGATTTACAATAGCCTCAAATAAAATAAAATAAAATACTTGGGAATGAACTTTAAAAAAGAGGTGAAAGACCTCTACAATGAAAACTACAGAACACTAAAGAAAAAAATAAAAGAAGATCTTAGAAGATGGAAAGATCTCCCTTGTTCTTGGATAGACAGAATTAATATTGTCAAAATGACCATACTACCAAGAACACTATACAGATTCAATGCAATCCCAACCAAATCCCAGTGGCATTCTTTCTTTCATTCTTGATGGGAAATCTTTCTTGAAGTTGCACATCAGTTTAGGTACTGTCTCAATAAGGGATACTTCAGATACATGTGACAGAACCCTAGTAAAAGGGATACGATCTGTCTCAAATAAGAAGGAAAAGAGAACTGTCCAGGTCAGTGCCACTGCTCATAAACCTGGCTGTCTACCTTTCCATCCTTCTGTCTTCAGTATGTGGGCCTCATCCTCAGGATCACAGTCTCATGGTCACCAAATTCCTGCCACACTCTAAGTACTGAACCTGTGTATCCTAGGAAGAGAGGAAAAACAGTGAAGAATTTAACCTACAATTAAGAGGACAAAACCATCCCCAAATCCAGCAACATCTCTGTAATCCTCACTGGCCACAGCTGTGCAGCGTAGCCACAACACAATATTAAGGAGGGAATATCAAATTATGTTAGATGGGCCCAGTGCGGTGGCACATGCCTGTAATCCTAGTAACTCAGGAGGCTGAGGCAGGAGGATCTTGAGTTCAAGGCTAGCCTTAGTAACTTAGTGAGTCCCTAAGCAACTCAGTGAGACCCTGTCTCTTATAAAATACAAAAAGGGGTAGAGATGTGGCTCAGTGGTTAAGAGTTCAATCCCTGGTATCAAAATAAAACAAAACAATTATATTAGATGGGCTGATTTCCCATCTAAGATGCTCTAGGCTCATGTTTCTATATTTTCCTTTGATTTCACTTAATATCCTTTACCAAATTGAGAATCTTCTAGAAAGGAGATAATAAAGCAGATATCAGATAGATAAAAAAAATTATCTGCTCACAGCCCTCCCTGACAGATGCCTCTCCTTCAGTCTAAGCAGTGCATTGTTAGAGATTCTGGTTCTGTGACACTGACTGTTTCCTATCAGTACCAGTGAGTGGAATGTATGGGTTCTCTAAATATCTTAAACTTGATTCAAGTTTCCTTTGATTTCACTTAATATCCTTTTTTTGTATATTTAGTTGTCATGCCTGCTTTTAGGGTCTTCTTGGACTTACTTTTCATGACCTTGATGGTTTTTATCAATACTGGTCATTTTATAGAACATACCTAAAAAGGGATTTGATGGATGTTTTTCTTGATTAAATAGGGCTTATAAGTTTTGAGGAAGAAGAGTTAAGAGATCATTTTTATTATATCTCAAAAGTACATGCTGTACCCTCTGAATGAGGTACTTGCTCTTCTACAAAGTTATCTTTTCCTCACTTCCATGTGGTACTCTTTGGACAGGAGTTATGCCACTAGACAGCCCAATTTAAGAAGCAGAGAGTTAGTCATTCTCTTCTTCCTTGAGGAGAGATTACTGACATAAATTTCTTGCAATGCTTTTTCTCATGGGAGATTTGTTTATTGTCTCATTAATTAATAGTCAGTCATTTATATTAGTATAGACTCATCAGTATTTATTTTACTCTTTGGATCATAATATAATATTACATTATTTCCTTGCTCAAATTATTCCAATGCTGGCCATTGGGGGCTCTTTCATCTGTACCTTGTGTGCCTTTGACTTACTTCCATCATTGGTGTCTGTGTTTTTGTTGGCTTTGATTTTTTAGTACTTCCTTATTCTGAAGCATGTTAAGATGCTCTAGGCTTATGTTCTATATTTTCAGTCCCAGCCCTAGAATCAGCCACTTCTCTAAGGAGCCCTTATGCCTGTCATTGGAGAATGGTATTTTAAATCAAGATCTGCATGCTAGATGCAAATTTACTTTTAAGTGGCAGTTGAGATATAGTAGGAAGGGCACCTATATTGGGTTCAAATTTGCAATGAGAAGATAGAAATTCAAAACCTAGTTTTAATGTTTTCTAGCTGTATGATTTTGCTTTATTACTTACTTTCTCTGACTCTTAGTTTTCTTATATATTGTAGCAGTACTAATAAGTAACCTATAGAACAGGGTTTGTGAGTCTTGGCTCTGTTGGCCTTTATATATATATATATATATATTTAAACAAGACTGTTTTATTGTAATGGTGTTAAGAATGTAAAATAGAATCTATAAATTAGATATTGGAATTTCTATTAGCTCTCTTTTTATTTTTTATTTTTAGATGGACACATATCTTTTTTTTTTTTAATGTGGTGCTAAGGATCGAACCGAGTGCCTCATGCATGCTAGGCAAGCACTCTACCACTGAGCCACAACCCCAATGCTCTTTTTTATTTTTTATTAGAGTATTATAATTATACATAGAATTTAGGTTCATTTTGACAAAATCTTATATGCAAGGAATTTAATTTCAGTCCCCATTTCCCCATCCCCATGTTCCTCCCTTTAACTCCCCTCCCCATTCTCCTTTCTCTAGTCTGCTAAACTTCCCTTTTTTTCCCCCTGCATATACATAAAGATGAAATTCCCTTTGGTAGCTTTATATTTTTCCTTTCTTCCCTTTCTCTTCCTTCTTCCCTTACTCTCATTTCTCTTTCTTCTACTCCACTGATCTTCCCTATATCTGTATAGTATCCTATCTGCTCCCCAATTACCTTCATTTCCTTATGTTGCTCTAGCTTCCACATGTGAAATAAAACATCTGACCTTTGAGTTTCTGAGTCTGGCTTATTTATTTCACTTAGTATGATTTTCTTCATTTCTATTCATTTACTGGCAGATGCATTCTTCTCTATGGCTGAGTAAAACTCCACTGTGTATGCATACCACATTTTCTTAATCCATATATCTCTTGACGGCATCTGGATCAATTACATAATTTGTCTATTGTGAATTGTGTTGCTAATGACACTGAAGTGGCTGTATCACTATAGTATGCTGATTTCAGATCTTTTTGATCAATACTGAGGATTGGGATAGCTGGTTCATAAGGTGGGTCCATTCCTAGTTCTTGGAGGAATCTCCACGCTGCTTTCCACAGTAGGTATACAAATTTGTAGTCCTACCAACAATATATCAGTGAATCTTTTTCCCTACTTCCTCCAGCATTTATTAGTATTTGTGTTCTTGATAATTGCCATTCTGACTGGAGTGAAGTGAAACCTTAGTGTAGTTTTGATTTGTGTTTCTCTAATTGCTAGGCATGCTGAACATTTTTTGAAACATTTATTCTTGGCCATTTGTGTTTCTTCTTTTAAAAAATTTCTGTTCAGTTCTTTTACCCATTTATTGATTGAGCTCTTTGGGCTTTTGTTTTTTGGCATTGAGTATTTTTGAGTTCTTTATATGTTCTGGATATTAATCCCCCATCAGAGGAGAAGCTGGCAAATATTTTCTACCATTCTGTGGTTGTGCAGGTAACTTTTGTTGTGGGGAATTGTCCCATGCATTGGAAAATGTTTCCTAGTATCCCTGGACTCTACTCACTAGGATGACAGCTGCATGTGCTTCCATCAAAAAGGACGCAAGACATTGCCAAATGTCCCATAGGAAGCAAAATTGTCCCCAGATGAGAACCACTGCTGTAAAATATTTACTGTGTATCAATCACGAAGTGCTTCAAATGCACTATTTCTTTAATGTTCATAATTCCATGAGACTGATATTATTTTACAGACAAGGAAAGGGTAAAGAAGGTCAAACACTTGCCCAGGGTTTCATAGTTAAGTAGATGTGGTACTAGAGTTTGAGCTCAGAAAGTATGGCTTTGAAACTCATGATTCTGATGACAAAACCACAACTGTCTCTATAAAAAAATATAAATAATAATTCTGCTGTCAAGAGTGATAATGATAATTAAATGAAACAATATCTATAAAATATTTTGCAAGATACACTATATGGAGAAGGCATTCAGAAAATGCGAGTGGGATCTGTATCTGAGCCCCTCCTGCCTCCACAGCCACTTTGCTCTACTTACTACACTCCCCCCAGCAAGGACCTGTGGCTCTTCCTTCTATAGGCCTCTTGCCTTCTGCCTACAAATGTACTCAGATCTTTTGCAATTGCAGATTTTTCCCCTTGATTATGTTTCTCTTTTAAGTTGTCAGACAAATATTTTAAAGACTATTTTCACCAGGTGTGGTTGTGCATGCCTATAATCCCACTGGCTCAGGAGGCTGAGGCAGGAGGATCTTGAGTTCAAACCCAGCCTCAGCAATTTAATGAGGCTCTAAGCAACTCAGCAAGGTCCTGTCTCTAAATAAAATATTAAAAAGGGCTGGGGATGTAGCTTAGGGTAAAGCACCCCTGGGCTCAATCCCTGGTGCCAAAAAAAAAAAATGAAGACCCTTTTCATATTTATTTCCCCTCCTTATCTTTCACTTGTTCCACATGCTTTAAAACTTAATTCATTTCTAACTGTAAACACCTGTGGACCTAGTCTAGGATGACAGCCCTACAAAGGAGTTTAAGGGACATACAATTCAGCAGCTTCTCTGTACAGATGAGAACACTGGAATGAGAAATGTTTCACAAATAACTAAAGCCATTCAGCTATTTTGCCTCCAGTCTTCTCTACAAAAGTTCCTTGTGTCTCCATTCTGTGGGTTTCTGCCTAGTGTGAAGTTGCTAAACTCTGTATTCAAACCTTGTCTTTTTAATTTTTGTGACATTGTTGGTTTTCTACTACTTTTTCAAACGTTCCTTTTCCACATTCTTAACTAGTTTTTTTCTTATTATTCTTTTTAAACATAAGCATTCAGCAACATTTCCCCTTCACCATGCTTCATCTCCTTTCATTGTATTATTTCCCACAAACACAACAGTCGCACATATTTCTCTGAGAAATGTACCTCTTCCCTATCCCATATATTGAGGCTCTTGTCCAGTTTCAATTACTGCATGAAAATTTTTTTTAAAATTTCTCCCACAACTACCTAAAATAACATCTTCAAATTAAAAGTCATCATTTTTACTACAAAAACATTCTTTCAACATTTATATTTCTGTTGATGGAAACTATTCTTTTTTTCTTCTCTCTCTCTCTGTCTTACTCTCTCTCCAAACTCATGTTAAATCTGTCAAATTCTACAGATTTTTACTTCTCAAAGTCTTTAATATATTTCCACTTAATTCCAATTTCTAACACTCATTTAAGTTTTCTTTGACTATTGCTTGGAACATAATGCAAATGATCTCCTGCTTCAGTCTTTCCTTTTCTAAGTAATCTTGAAAATCATGACAGGTTGAACTTTTATGAAATACAACCCTCATTATGAGATAGCCCTGCTCAAAATTATCAGTGGCTCCTCATAACTAAGACCTGGGCTCTTCCATATGGTAGCCACCCACCACCTGCAGCTATAGAACCCTTAAAATGTGGTCAGTATGAATGAGACAGACTGGAAGTATAAAATGCACAGTGTGTTTTGAAGACAATAGAAGAAAAGAATATAAATTTATCTTCATCACAATTCTAACACGCTTCATGTTGAAAGGATCATATTGTGTATATATTGGGTTAAATAAAGTCCATTGTTAGAATAAATGTTACTTTACAAAGTGATTAATATAAATTTAAAATATATAGAGTTCCTATTATAATTCTATTGGATACTGCTGTCCTAGACCACTAAGCACACACTTATTCCTCAGTGTACCAGGTAAGACCTATAATTTCTCAACTTTCTATTATTTCCATTTGGTTGAGACAGTTTTGCCTTACTCCACCATTTTAACATCCTTACTCATGACTCTTGGTACACCTCTTGTCCCCCCCTTCCTGCCTATCACTTAGGACTCTCTAATTAGCTAGTAACTAAAATCTAATTCAAGAAAACTAAAGAGAAAAGACATTATTGGCTTATGTATCTGGAAAAACACTCTCGTTGTGAATTTGACATCAGGAGGCTTAAATAATGTTATCAAGAAGTGACTCTCATTCTCATTTTCTCTGTTTCTTTCTCTCTCTGTCTCTTCTCCTCCACCACAACCGTCTCCAACCAACCTCATGCCCTTAACCATCTTCTTTGTTTTTCATCTCTCACCTCTACTTTCCTTTATGTTAGCTATAATTTATGTTCAAGATCTCTCCATATCTCCAAATTTAGCTACTCCAAAGGAAGGAAAGTGTCTTTTCACTGTTTCAGGTCACAAAGGTAATAATTGCTGTCTGACTGGCTAAGCCTGGACTATATGCAAATCTTGGAAACAGAGAGGGCTCAACCCCATCTAAACCACTCAGCCTGGGTGTGGGCAAGAGGTTATCCCCAGAGGAAAAATCAAGATAATTACCAGAAGTCAAGGCAATAGCACCTGACCAGACTAACAGATGTACTTGGTATTGCCAAAACTCTACAGTCCTTCAAAGTTTATCTCAAATGATCTTCCATTATGGGAGTCTTTCACTTCTCAAATTATATGTGATTTCACACTTATTTAGATCCCAATCCACATTGTTTTTACTTCTCTAGTGGAAATTGTGCTGTTCTGTATTGTATTATATTTATTTCTGTGATCACATCAGTTCCCTTTCCTCCAACCCTCATATGTTATTACACTATCCTAATGAGGCCCTCATGAGCCATTGAGTGCATAATAAAAATCACACATTGAATTGATAAAATTGCTGTTTAATGTTAAACCCTTTTCAGGAAGGAGGTTTATGCTCCTGAAAAATTAATCTAGGGCCACAAGTAATTAAAAACGACAATACTGTTAAGGTTTTTATGAGAGAGAAAAAGTAATACGTGATTGCTGCATTTGTGCAATGTCTGCAGAAAACTCTTTTAATAACAGACTTGGAGGCAGACAGTGTCACAGAGACATGATGCAGCATGAGAACTAGGATGAAAAACCCACCTTCCAATTCTTGTGCATTTAAAACAAAGAAAAAGAAAGTAGAGGGCAACACATTTGATCACATGAAGGCTGGGGGAAAAAAGACTAAATTAAAAGGCAAACAGTAATTTTGGTGGAAAGTTGTTGGCAAGATTTAAAGGTAAGAACAGTGCCTGGTACACAGTCAGTTTGTTGAAGGAATGAATGAGGTTTTGTATTTTTAATATTTTTTATAAGGAGATTTGTGAACAAAGCTATAGTAGAAAAGTTGTTAGAGGAAAAGGTCAAAAGGAGAAATGTGCAGGATCAATATGCATTGAAAATAAAAGTGTAAGGTAGTGAATCTAAACTGTAATGAGATATTTTTACTTCACATATGCTAGTGGGAATGCAAATTAATTCTTTTGTGGGAAACAATTTGATATTGTTTTGTTTAACTGTTGCTGGATAATAAATACTTTACCATTTTAGTTGCATATAGAAACAGCACTTATTTCTCACTTATTAGGTTGCTCGATCAGCTGGGATAGCTCTACTTCACCCTGAAATTTCTCCTCCATATGTCCCTCATCCTTCTGAAACCAATGGATTCTTCTAGCCAGGATAAGTTTTTCTTATGGTAATGACAGAAATGTAAGAGGGCAAGTGGAAATGTGGTAAACTCTTTAGGACTAAGCCTGGGTCCTAAGGAGTTTAGCACATTGGAACTGGCACAGACCATAAGCCAAAGCAAGATTGGCCAACCTCCAACTCAAGGAGCAGAAACATTTGCTCCACACAGAATGAAACCACCTCAAGGTCATGGATTCAGTGGAGGAGGAACAAGTGAGTCAAGTATTCAACTTTCCACAGGTACTCTTCTATGCTTTTTAAAATAGAAGTATAGGAATCTTGAGCTAGGCACTCAAATGTCAAGGCCACCCCTGCCTCTGTTGTTATCATTGTGTTTGGGTGGTTGTATTTTCAATTCCCTTACACGAGTCATATATTTTCCAGTGTTTATCACAGTCTCTACCACTCTAGTTAGGTGCTGTTAGGGTACTTATCTTCCCCTGGAAAGCATTTGAACTTGAATTCCCTAATTTATAATTGTACTACTCCACCATTTTTTTTTTAATTTTGAAAAACTGGAAATCCATCAAAATCCTAAACATAAAAAAGTAGACAAATTAAAATCCTGATATATGGAATGGTGATATATAGCCAAAATCCCAGCTACTTGAGAGGCTGAGGCAGGAGAATTGCAAGATCAAGGCCAGCCATAGAAATTTAATGAGACCCCGTCTGAAAATAAAAACTTTAAAAGGGTTGGTGATATAGCTCAGTGTCAGAGCATCCCTGGGTTCAATTTCCAGTAGTGCAAAAAAAAAAATCCTGATATAATATTAATATTAAATAACTATAAATTGGTTCTGTAGATTATCTTCTATAATATTTGGAAGCTAAATATAGTAGTTCCATACTTCGTTAATATTCAATCCTCCCTCTGTGTGGTATACTCCCTTATATTATTCATCATTGTGTTTCCTTTCACAAATAAATTATATACAACTTTGACAGCAGAGATGGCTTTATCATATTCCTCATGTCATCTACTAGAATGCCTTCCATGCAAAATTAACAATAATAATAATGTTCCTTATACATTATTTCATCTCACCCTCACTAGTTTTACAAGTTGTATGATGTCATTTCATTTGGTCTCATTTCATAGATGAAGAAGAAACTCTGAGAAATCAACTTGCCCAACATTTTCCGCTAAATGAAGAAGCCAGGATTTGAGCCCAGGCAATCTGGTTCCACATCATACTCCAAGTGAAGAAAAGTCTATAAATATGCTGGTCCTAGGTCTGTATCTGTCAAATTTATTTCTTCTCCTTATCTGCTCTCCTCTATATCCTGAGGAATCTGATTCCTGCAGCCTTTCATAGATTCCTTTGTCAACTGGCTTCTTTTAGTTTGGCAGGTGAGAGGCACCCATAGAATACTGGAGGGATGCAGGAAGGGAGTTGATACCTACTCTCTTCTTTTGCCTGGGCAACATCGCCACCCAGTTTTCTAGCTCCGCACAGACTGACTGGCCATGATTCCATCTTCTGCTATATGACCCTGGCTCCTCCTAGACCATCTCCTTTCCCCCTCCAGCCAGGGATTCTCACTTCTTATTGACAATCTCTGCCTCACTATCATCTCAGCCCAGCCCTTCTCTTACCTATTTAACTAATTCCCTGTTTCAAATATTGATTGTCCCCCACAAAACATCTTCTCAGTTAAAATTTTCCCAGAAAAATGCTTACTGGTTTTTAATGGACCCTTCATAGATTGCATGAATTTCTCAGTACAATAATTTTCAATTGGTATTTGTAAAGAAAATATTCTTATGTCTCAAAATACTATAGACCATTTTGAACAAAATAAAATTTTCTGAATCGAGGGGAAAGACTTATGTTATATTCTAATCACAAGAACATTAGAATCATTTTTAAAGACTTGGAAAAGTGTGCCAACATCAACCAAGATACAACACTGGGCTACTCTGGAATCCTGACCTCATATGTCTATTTGGAATTGAAGTCCACCAAATCATGAGGCAGACACTTTGTTTACAGTTTTGTTTTAGCTTTTAGAGCCATGTCTGCCATTATAGTAGATGCTCATTAAACATTTCATTAAATTAATGCTATCAGATGTTTTAGCTACTTCATCTATAAATTTCTTAGGGTTTTCACAATACCTCTGACTGTATTGCACATTAACTGATTGCCAATTTTTGATGCCTTTTTTTCAACAAATGCGTAAGACTTCCTAGAATGTTCTCTGATTAAAGAAGGAAGACAACAAAGACCTGTGGAAGAATTCATCTCTGACCCAAAATTGCCAGAGCACTTACTTTAGAGAACTGGACCACCCAGAGGCCTTCAGAGATGCAGAGAAGGAGCAAAAGGGCCTTTCTTAAACCATTGCCCAAGAAGGAGAGAGCAAAACTGAACTACTGGGGGGCTAGAATTTCCCCCTGCCCACTCTACCTAGGATCAAGAGGCTTTTGACAAAAAAAGAAAAGAAAAAAAAGGCAGTTTGGGCAGAGACTGTGTGGTTTTGTCAATTTCCATTTCATCATGTGTAAAATGTGGGTAACAATATCTACAATTATCTTTTTTATAGTTATTCTTTAAGGCCCCTTTTAAGTATTCCCAACTCTTGGTTTTAACTCTTCCTGGTGGTGTTAGTCTTTCCCACCCTTGGGTTCCCATAGCACCAGAGAATTACAGAAGATAAAGTAATATGCAAGTGCCTATGTGAAAGATAATATGAACTGCAGCATTCTGTACCATTATCAAATTGGAAGAAACTCTATGATCAAAATATTTTGAAGAGAAGGAAACATCATATATCATGCACACCTAATATATAAATGCTTCAGTGACTTTGGACCTTCACGTGACCTAATTTTAGTGATATATATATCCAACATTTTCAAGCCCTCTCTAAAAACCCACATAACAGCGAAACACTGAAAATTCCTACCAGCCTACATTTTTTTTTTCCAAGTAGTGATTCATGCATCCAGAACAGCAGAAATTCTTCAAATATCCGTTCTATCACATCTGTTTTATATTTCATGCTGAAATCAATACAAAGACTGGTTGATTACTGACCACGCAAAGGGAACTAACAATTGAGAAACCCTGGAGTTGTAAGCTGTGTGATATTTAAACAATGAGAGAAGACCATCTTATTTTAAAAACCTAAAAGGCAAAAACTAAGTTGTCAAAGGCTCCAATAATCCAGGCACAGATTGAAACTGATCTGCCCAAACATGGAAGTAAACAAGCAGAAAACCCTTGGTCCCCTTCTTTCTATCCAGACATTGTTTTCTCTCTGTGTTGGAGGGCTGCATCAGAAAAAGTAATCCTTAATTGGTTTCATCTATGCTGATCACAAATGATATTAATGGATCTCTAAGTGACCTTCTCCTTCTATGAATTTGATATGGTTTGTTTTTTCCTCCTCTGGACGAGCTTACTCCCTTCAAGGCTGTGCCTCCCTGTCTGACAATCTGGGTTTCAGGTAGTGACTTGCGGTTTCTAGCTGTGAGGTCTCTGGGAGGTACTTTTGTACTGAACAGGCCTAGACCCTGGGTACTCCCAGAAAAGGTCGGCATTGTAACTTTAGAGTTCTCTTTTCTCACGGTAGCCTGGCAACCAAACTGCGTCTCTTTGATGGAGGGCGTTCCTACTAGAAAACAGCTTTATGAAAAGTGTCAGGGTCATCTTTAGAAACCCAAAGAAAACAAAACAAAACCCCCCAAAAAAGCCTACCACCAAGAAGGCAGAGGAGAAAAAAAAAATCCCCGCACAACTCAATTATTCAGCTGCACACAACTGCGCCTGTCAGGTCTCCCTAACAATACTCACTTGAATTTAATTAAGTTTGTCCATGTTGCCTGTGAACTGCTCGGCTGGACCTGCTAGAGGGGCTGACAAGTCTGAAGGCAGGCCCCGTGAGGCCATTGTTGATAAGGGAGGGCACAGCATTCCCAAGTTAGGTAAATTCCTATCCCCTTGCACATTAAGTGCCCTGGGGGACAACCTTTGAAGGGAGCATTAGAAAGTTGGGTGGCCTGAAAGCAAAGACAGGAGAAACTTTTCCCACCACTACCAACATATCCGCCCCTTCTGGAGGCAGCATGCTCAAGTGTAAAAGGCCCGGCCTTGGGAACTCTGAAGTCAAACAATTCACTCAAATGCCTGCTCTGCCACACACTAGTTCCGTTATTGGGAGGATGTTAAAGTCACCCAAGTTTCAGTTTCCTCGTTTGTCAGCTAGAAAGTCAAGACCACCTGACCGGTTGATAAAGATTAAATGAGCTAATGGTGATAACACCCTCAACACTCAACCACTTTTCTCACTTTCCTGTTTAAGTCATTTAAAGCATAGTCCTGTTTATTATAGAATAATTTCCAAACTTTATAACATATAGACAACCTTCAAAATCTTGGCAGCACATGCCTGATCACTCAAATGTCTCCCCAAACTGTCTTCTCCCATGTTTTTTTTTTTTCCCCACTGCTGTTACTGTTCATGAGCTTTTTCTCTTGAGTAAATTATTATTTTTTTAAATAGTTATTCTGTAAGGCCCTTTTTAAGTATTCCCAACTCTTGGTTTTAACACTCCCTGGTGGTTTTAGTCTTTCCCACCCTTGGTTTCCCATAGCACTTTGTACTTTTCTCAAAGAATTTTACCACCGGGCACAGTGGTGCACACCTGTAATCCCCAGCAACTCAGAAGGCTGAGGTAGGAGGATTGCTGATTTGAGGCTAGCCTCAGGAATTTAGCAAGACTTTGTCTCAAAAAAAAAAAAAAAAAAAAAAAAAAAAAAAGAGTTGGGGATGTAGCTCAGTGGCAAAATGCCCTTAGGTTTAATCCCATCAAAAAATAAGACAAAGAATTTTACATTTTACATTGATCTGCTTTGAGTTTCTCCCTCCCCAAACCAGAATCTTCTTGTAGGCATTGTTAGGTCCCATCTATTTTTGTATTACTTAAATATTTAACACAGTGTTGAATAAATATTTAATTAATGAATAAACAATTTCCAGAACATCTTTGAGTCACTTAAAAATTAGCATTTAAAATCAGCTTGAAAGGGATGCTCATTATTTTTTGGCACCTCCTGAATTAGCCTATTAGTATCTATATAGAAACCATAAACCTGAAGTTTCAAACACAATAAATAGTACTAGGATAAGAATAACAAATTGAACAGTGAACAAATACTAATTTCTGATTTTATAGAGAGCCTGACGTGAGTATGCTGGAGACCTTTTCCTAATAAGATAATAAACTGTGCAGAGAAAAGATACAGTAATTATTTGAAGTTTTAGCCATTCAAATATCTGAAGCAGTTCCATGTCACTAAAATAAAAATAATTTTATTTTAGTTTCATTTTGATTAATTTATTAGATTAAAATAATTTTACAGCATTAATTTTTTATTGATTTTAATTTAGCATGTTCTCTTCTTTCTGAGTTTAATCTACTGTTGAAAAAGAGAAAATTAGAACCATAGGTTTATTAACTTCTAGAATTCAAAAGTACCTTAGCTATTAGCTGGTCTTCCCCTCTATTTTATTTTTTATAAGTGAGAAAACTAAGACTTGGAAATGTTAAGAAACTTGCCCAGTCAGAGCCAGACTAAAATTGAGTTCTCTTGTTTTCCAGTTTAGATATCTTTCCAGCACATCACTGAAAGGAGGAACCAGCTGGTGATATGGAAACAGTGAGAACCTTGGAAAAACGTGGACATTTTACCATTTATGGGCATCTTCCATAATGAACTCACCCTGCTTAGACCTCAGCTTCTGGAAAGCTTAGAATAAAAGGGAATCCAATTTTGTTCACAGCTGACTTGAAACACAAATCTTCATCATTATTATCATTCTTCACATTATTATTAATTTATTTTCTGGCCAGCTCTTAGAACTAAATCTTGACTTCTTATGGCCATTGTGACCTCTGCCTCCCTATTGGAACAGTGCCCCAACTATGCAAAATATGGCCCATGGATCAATACCCATGTGTAAAAGTGAGAGTAAGAAACTTGCATAGCATTTGGACATTGCACAGCATTCATGTGGATGAACTGGGCACATTTTACTGAACAGGTAGTATTAATCCTGGTGTCATAGGCAAGAAACTAATTCAAATGTTAACATCAGTAGTAAATTGACATTAGAGACAATAAGGGGTATTATTCAAGTTTTTACCATTTTTTAATGTCTTTCTGATGTCCCTTATTGAAATACAACATTATGATGCTGAACCTAATTAAAGATAATGGGCTTCTACTTTATATATTGTTTTCCTCATTTCATTTTATGGCAATTAGTTTGTATTATATTTTATAAAAGAAATCTCCAGAATGAGAGATGAAAATAAGAAATCTCTCTCATTCCTGCTCCAACCTGTCAGCCTCCCCCTCCTCCACCTTCTGTGGGCCAACACTTTTGTGCCTATAGCTCTCTGCCAAGATGCCTGCCCACAGGTCTCATGCCCAGCTCTTCCTTTCAATGGACCCATTTTTCACCTAAGTGTTACCACCTCAGGGTAGCATCACTTCCTGCACTCTAAGCAACACGCCCTCTTCCAATTGCCCTTAATATTCACCTGATTAATTTTTGGTTTTCTCATATCATCTTTTGTATCATCTGCAGGAACTTTGTCTAGTTCCTTCTCAGATCAATCCCTGGTACCTGCATTTTGTCACTCTATCAGTATTTGTGGTATAGTACAAGAGGAAACCCAGGTATTGTTTCAGACTTATTAAAAAAATTAAATTGTTTTTCATCCTTGCCAAAAACTTATACAATAGCTATTATGTCCATTAACAGTTGAAGAGTCTGTCATTCAGAGAAATTAAGAAACTAGTCTAAGTTCACAGAGCCACACTGGTGTTTCTTATTTCTAAGCTTTCTACTGTCTCAGGTAAGAAACTCAAACATTGACATCAGTAGTAACTTAACATTAGAGCCAATTAAAGATATTATTTAACTATTCTGGAATATATTCTGCTTCTGATAAAGGCAGAAAATAGGTATATGATTCCTTTTAAACTGAAATCAAGAAAATTATTCCTCCTATAAGTGATTCTCTTCAAATTATCTCAGAGTCACCATATGTAGCATATTAAAATACAGGATTCCCAAATTTGAATTTCAAATGAGCAATAAGTAGTTTGCTAATATACAGGATACACTTACACTAAAAAATAAATCATTAGTTCATATGAAAATTAAAGTTGACTGTGCATCCCTTACTTTGGCAACACTAATTCAGGAATAAACATAATAGTGGTAGTCACAAAAACCAGTGGCCATTCCTCAAAAGGACTAAAGTTTAATGTAGCCAAGAAAATTGTATTTGGATTCTCCAAAAAGAACCTATAAGCATGTACACTGATACAAAGTAGGAAATCTATTATGACAATTGGTTTATCTGATTACACAGACTGAGAGGTGCCACTGATACTGCCAGTCACCACAAGGAGCCCTTGCTTCCCTGAATGCTGAAGTACAACACAAGAGAAGCATGCCCAGGCAAGTGTAGAGTGGAAAGTGAAAGGCTTTATTAAAGGGTAGTACAAACTAGACTTTTCCCCAGAGGAAGAAGGGAACCTGCAAGGCCGAATCCATGGGAAGGGGAGGTCTTCTTCTTTTTATATCTAAGGTTGTCTTTTGTTCTTTTACATTCCTGTTCTTTATTTTGCTTATCTCCCTCTATCCTACATGTGGTGGAGGATGCAGGTGGGAAGGCCAAAGGTGGAGGGCAGGAGTGATCTGGGCAGGTAGGGCCTAGGGTGATTTGATTAGACTTTCCCTGTTTTGCTGGGAGCTATTTCATTAACAGTTCTTTGGGATGAGCCTGGGCCTTGGAAACATTATCATTTCAATCTCTCAGGTGTTGTTCTGGTTTCCCAGCCTCAGATGGGACTCCATTTTCTTTATGGACTCCATTTCTTTATGGACTCTGATTTACCTAACTACACTAACTACCTATCTTTAAAACTGGCTTCACCACCATCTATTATCTACAAGCTGGAGAACCAGAAAAAGCTGATGGCATAGGTCAGTCTAGATTAGAAGGCCCGAAAACCAGGAGGTCCTGTTGGAATAGGCCCTGGAGTCCAAACGCCCAAGAACCAAGAACTCAGATGTCTGAGGACAAAAGAAGTTGAATACCATAATTTAAGAAGAGAAAATCATTGACTGGCCCTCAATAGACTAGATGATGCCTGTCTATATTGCTGTTGGTGATCTCCTTTGTTCAATCTTTTGACTCCAATGCTAATCTATTCTGGAGACAGTGTCACAGGCATATGGAGAAATACTGTTTTATCAATGATATGGCCATCCCTTAGCCCAGTCAAGTGGTCTCATAAAGTTAACCTTCATAGAAGAGTTGCAGGGATATGGAAATTTCTTCCAAGAAAGGTCTATAGGGAATTTCTGAACGCATCTATGAACAATTGCATTACTAACAGGGCTTATACCACCAGACAGACACAGTGAGGTTACTTGCCAGAAACAAAACAAGTGTTTGTTTCAAGGTGACAGCTGGCAAGGGAACTAGAATGACTCATAATTTTAAGAGAGAGACAACTGAGTGATTTGTTAATGGAACAGTAAACAAATATGTGAGAATGATTACATAATAGTTATCAGCTGCTTTGAATTTCCACTGAGGTCAAAATAAGAAATACATGACTGATGTTAGAGCATGAGACATTTCATTTGTTTTGGACATGCTATTTCAGGACTTACTGAGAGCAAAGTTTTCTAAAAGTTTGTGTGTGGCATCCTTTGATGAAAAGCACTGTTTGGCTTCAGTCAGTTACTTTGAGAAGCCAGGACTGGTTTTAGCTGAGAGCAAAGGCCTCTGTCAGGGTATAAAATGAAGAAAGACTGATTTAGAGATTGTAGATGTTGAGGAATAAAATTCTCACTATAATCAAGATCAGGAGGCAATGGTTTATTGTAGACTCTCCTAATCCAGGAATGAACTCTGATGTGTCAAGTTGTTCCTAGGGCCCTTAAGGAACTTCTTTGTGAAATGGTGCATTACCCAAACCAGTCTAAGAAGATTCTAATTGTCTTTATCCAAGATTTCCAAATTTATAAGCCAAAGAAAAAGCCTACCCTGCTTTTATTAGTCTACTAACAGGCTGCAGAAGAGTAGTGTTTTTCATGACTATGTTTTATAATTTCTGTGTGTCCGATTACTATAAGAAGGCTCAAGTATGGCCCTTGCTTTGACTTCTGAAGAAGTACCTTATAACAACACCTGTCAAAGGTCAATGCTGCTGAATACATGTTATGACGGGCAAATCTGTTGAAAGGTACATGGAGATACAGTGTCTTGGCAATGGCTGCTGCCCTCTGAATGATGATAATCCAGGAAAAAAAATATATATATACATATATATTTTTTTTTTGGTCCAGTGCCAGAGATATGACCCAGGGCCTCAAGCAGGCTAGGCAAGAGCTCTAGCACTAAGCTACACTTCAATCTCTGGAACTCTAACTCTTAACATGCAAGTCAGCAGCAAAGCCACCAAGCTGCTTCAGCCACCGAAGTCCATATTAATACAATAACTCAAGAATCCCCTGCTGAGCATCTAGTAATAGCAATTACCTACAATGATGACTGAGCTTCATTTGGCTATTTCTGGATCTAGAATAGAAACTATCTCACCACTAATGGTTTTCTGAAATGTGTTTACCTTCTTTCCCAACAATCCTTTAAGAGGGTTAGATGGGGTTTTTTGTTGTTGTTTTTTTTTCCCCTGTGTTTGCCTCTTCTCAAAAGTACTCAGCAGGTAATAAAACATGAGGAAACCCAGGAAGCAAGTTTCTCTTCTAAGTACATGTGAAGGAGGGTACAATGGGTGGATGTGCTCCACTATTGTGTAACTCCATATGAGGAAGTGTTTCTCTTTTCTTCCTCCATGAATTTTCACTTGCTCCCACCTTAGATACCTTTCTCAAAACTCCTTGCATTTATTTGAAATTAATGCCTGTGTTTTCTATTAGACCATAAACTCTGTGTGGGCCTGGGTTATGTTTCTTGTTCACTGCTACCTCTTCAGAATTTATCCCAGTATGTGATACACAGTAAGTACTCAATAAATACTTTAAATTTAATTCAATTTCTTCATATGGTCTCCAGATTGGTGCCTAATTAGGTGGATGAGTGAATGAATATGCTTTGCCTTTAATAGAAAAACATCAACTTTAATAAAATGTATTGATAACCCAAGGGGGGAAAAACATAAATGGGAAAAAATTGGTCCATTACTCATACTCACAAATGGAGTACATCTGGCCAATGTCAACATTATTAGCTGAAATTGCTAGGACAAGTGGCTTCATGCCAAGCCAATGATGAAACAGTATTCTTGAATTTGGAGTTCAGGAATGCATAACCATGCCTCTGTAAACCCATCCAACCTTATTTCTCACTGCCGACTTAAAAAAACTTTGTGATCAAGATAGCCTGACAGCTCAAATGTCATGTACACTTGTAAGTTTGTGCTGCATGTGTGCACACACACATGTACACCCACATGCCCACACAGTTATTCCTATGTAATTCAAATGTTTCTCCTGTCTGGAATTGACTCACTTTTCTTGCTCACATACTTACACACAGACCACCTATACTTCCAGGGTCTACTCCAGGCTTTCCGTGAAAGTCCCAAGCTCAATCACCTTTATTTCCTTAAATTTCTCTTTAATCCCTGAAGAAAAATTAGCATCCTGTATACTATCATGCCCACCTATTGTCTATACACAATTTAGCTCTTTATTACATCAGTATAATTTTATGTAATATCAACTCATTGCCAAGTTGTTTATACATGTGTCACCTATTTTAGCATATTGAAATATTAAACTATCTCATAGTTCTTTAATAACTCTCGTTATACAACTATGAAATTACTTACATTTCCCAGAAATGAGTAAATTAAACAAAAATTGCTAGGAGCCTACCTGACTTTTTAAAAGATTCATATCCATAAAGCGTGGTTTTGTAAATAGGAGACAGAACAGGAAAACAGAAAATGATTTATAAGGTAAGGGGCATTCTGGGGAAACATTTTGCTTGAATTATCAAATATCATTCTTAAAACACACCATGAGGTATATAATCATATTTCCTTTTATGGAGTTGGAAATTGAAGCTTAGAAATGTATTCAGGGATAATATATATCCATCAATTTATCTGGCTAGATAGTAATAAAACATGTGCCTTAATTCAAGCATATCTCCAAAGTAACACACACACACACACACACACACACACACAAAATCAGAAATTGAACTACTTGTTTAACCCTTTTGAAATGTGTCAGAGACATTCATTTTTTTCCTAAATTTTTTGTGTCTTGCCCCTATTTTTTTTGTCTAAATTTTTTTTGTTCTACATAGATATACATGACAGTAGAGGGTATTTTGACATATTATACATACATGGAGTATAACTTATCCTAATTGGGATCCCATTCTTTTGATTGTACATGAGGTAGAGTTTCACTAGTCTTGTATTCATATATGAACATAGAAAAGTTCATTCTATTGTCTTTCCTAATCCCATTCCTTCTCCATTACCTTCATTCCCCTTTGTCTAATCCAGTGAATCCAGTGAATTTCTAGTCTTCTCTCCCCCACTTATTATGTGTCAGCATTCACATATCAGAGAGAATATTTGACCTTTGAGTTTTGGGGGACTGGCTTATTTCACTTAGCATGACATTCTCCAGTTCCATCCGTTTACTGGCAAATACCATAATTTTATTCTTTTTTTTATAGCTGAGTAATAGTCAATTGTGTATATAGATCACACTTTCTTTATCCATTCATCTGTTCAAGGGCACCTAGGTTGGTTACATAGCTTGGTTATTGTGAATTGAGCTGCTATAAACATCGATATGGCTGTGTCACTGTAATATGCTGATTTTAAGTCCTTTGGGTATATGTGCAAGATTGGGATAACAAGTCAAATGGCGGTTCCTTTCCAAGTTTTCTGAGGAATCTCTATATTGTTTTCCAAAGTGTTTGAACCAATTTGCAGTCCCACCAGCAATGAATGAGTCTACCTTTTCCTCCACATCCTAGCCAACATTTATTGTTACTTGTATTCTTGATAATTGCCATTCTGACTGGAGTGAGAGGGAATCTCAGTGTAGTTTTGATTTGCATTTCTCTAACTGCTAGAGATATTGAACATTTTTTCATATATTTGTTGCCCATGTGTATTTCTTCTTCTGTGAAATGCCTGTTCAGTTCCTTTCCCCATTTGTTGATTGGGTTATTTGTTTGTTTGTTTGTTTGTTTTGATGTTAAAGTTTTTTGAGTTCTTTGTAAATCCTGTAGATTAATGCTCTATCTGAGGCCTTGCACCTATTTTGTCCTTCACCGTCATCTGAGGACACAGTTAAATTTATTCATTAAAATAAAAGTCATTGGGATTCTGTTTTTTACTGTCACCCTAAGTGTTATTTACTTTGCACATGTATTTATGTTTGGAATAACAATACAAATTAAATCTTCGTTAAAATGATCAGCATTTAGTTAAATGTTCCTTTAATGTGGATAATTATCATATCCAACTGCCTGGGGGTTGTGGGTAAATAAGCTAACACAGGCAAAATTCATGTCCTATCATAAGGAGAAATAAGCGGATATTAGCTATTATTATTATTGTCAAGCCTGGGTCCAGTTCTCCTCATTCTGAATCAGAATTTGAGACATTGTAAAGTTCTTTGTTTGTCTGATTTTCCCAATGACTGACCACATGTATCTCAATGCATGTGGAAGGGAATACTTGAAAGGCAAACTTCAAATTATGACCCATTCTCCTCACTTGTTCTGCACAGAAAAGCTCTTGGTACAGGCACAGTGTATTTCAGGCACTTTAAATGCATTAGGTAGAGCTGAGGGACTAGAATTCAAAGCATGACATCAAGTAGAACCAAGGCCCTGCCACTCTCATTTACTCACAAGCTTTACATTCTTAGCAAGCCATCTCTATTCTTGTCTTTCTCGTGCTGCTGTTCTTGTTGATGACACATGCATTGTTTTTGTGCTCTCTTTTCTTCAGAAGGAAATACTCAGGTGGAAAAGCATACCATTAAAATACTAAATTTCAAAATAGGATTTGAAGTATAAATAAGCCAACATTATTATTTAATGCTTTCATATAAAATATGAGCCAGGTATTGGTGGCACATGCCTATAATCCCATATACTCAGGAGGCTGAGGTACAATCACAAATTTGAGGATAGCTTGGACAATTTAGTCAGACCCTAACTCAAAATAAAATTTATAAAGGACTGGGATGTAGCTCAGTGGTATAGCACCCCTGATTTCAATCTCAAGAAATTTTATATATGTGTATACATACATACACACACATACAATATAATATGCTACCCAGCTTGAACAAACATTTAATGTTCAGAATTGAGCTCTCATTTCTATTAATATTCCTGAAGTTCATATACTTTTTCTAAAACTGTACATTTATGTTTCATTAAACTAGTTTTCACACATCATTTGTGAAATGATGTGAGAGATACAGGAAAAAGGACTAATGAGGTTTGTTGAACAAATTCAAGGTAGAGCTGAGAGAAATCCCAAAGACTTAGAACATTAAGACCATTCCCTCCACAATAGGCTTCAGCAGACATTTACAACTATTATAATTAATTATGACTTTGATGATTGCTGATGGAGACCAACGAAACAAATACTATGGCAGATGAGGATCCCAGGAGTACATATGCATATATGAATATCTGTGTGCATCCTAAATAATTCTATTAGTTGATACCCTACCTAACTTCCTAGATCCAAATGAAAAACTAAACATTTGTTGTATGATTTGATAAAAAAAACCCTCATAAGCTATAAGAAAATAATTTCTTGTATAAAGGCTTATTAAAATGAAGATTAAATATAATGAAATAAAATTTTGATAAAGAAAAGATAAAAACAAGGCAAAAGTCCACTGGACCATCTTTTTTCCTTCCAAATTAAACCCCATGGCTGCTGCTGTGTTATTGCTTGTCTGAAGCTATTTCACTCTAATCTCCTATGGCTCCCTACACATATTGCCATGTTTTGCAGGGGGAGAGTTCTTTCCCCAAATGCCTAAGCACTGTAGCTAAGTCTCCAGGATACCTGGCTGTGGCCACTGAAGAGCAGAAGACAGGCTCAAGAAAGCCCCTGGGTAGTTCTATTTTTCCTTTTCACTATGAGGTAAATTTGCTAGAAGTCTTTAACAAAGAAAGCAGTCACCAGTTCATATTGCTCATATTAAGTTTTTTGTGTGTGTCATTCCTCCTACAGTAGGATGACATCTTAAGTCACTAGATTTAATATCTCAGGCTACTCTAATTTTCTAAGTGTCTGCTGAGCTTTTCTAGCAAATCATCACCCTAGACTTAATTTTGAACAATAAAGGCATGAGATATGAATGACTCCATTTGCTGTTAATCTGTCCCTTTTAGAGACCAAACTCCATAACTGCAGTATATTTTATTATTGTCCTGATAGTGGCCAAGTATAACTTACTCTGAAGTGTTTGCTTATTCAAAGTATAACCTACACTACTGTTAATAATAAGTTACTCCCTTATAAAACAAACAAACAAAACCCTGAACATAAAATTATAGTCTTTTCTGTTTAACACTAGATAAGTGATGGATGTGAATCCAAGAAAGTAAACAAAAAAATATCCTATTAAAATTATAAAGTTGCATTCAGAAAAAGGCAGATCAGATTATTTAAAAGTAAATACATAAAACATCTTATTTAGCATACTTAATTTCATTTCATGAAAAATTTAGACAGTGCTATGAATAGTGTTATAAGTAAGGAATTATGGAAAGTGGATCAAACAAAGTATAAGAAAAAATTACAACAAAATGTATCTAAGTAGTAAGACTAGAAGGAATAACAAAGGAAATCCTGGGGGCCTGTATGCTTAATAGCATATTGCAAAATAGAGAGAGGAAAAAGTTCTGACAATGAATTGGAAAAATAAAATGTGGGGTTGGACAGCCAAAGGAGACATTTAAGTATCTGTAAGAAGGTTATCAAATGTCAAAAATATAATTTATAACTTCAATATTGAAAACATAATAAAACAAAAATGTGCACGTCAGAAACGTTCCAAAGACCCTGAACATGAAACAACAGTATTCTAGGCCTGGAAGTAATCAGCATGGAGGTAAGTTATAATTTAAAACCCCACTCAGTTCAATACATTGCCAGTCTTCTGACATCTCCTCCAGTCAGAAGCACTGTGATAGATACACATAAAAGGGATGAAAGGGATTTTGATGAAAAAATTTGTTGTAATGTTCTTTAGGGTTTCTTAGATTATGGTCCCAAATCCTCGTGTGTCACATTCACCTGTGATTCTTACTAAAAATGCAAACACTGTAGTCTTGTCTAACTTGTAAAAGCAGAGAGTGTATGTAGATGAAGAATAAGCAATTTCTCAAGACCCAAAAATGTATACCCAAATTTGAATACCTCCTAGGACTTTGTTTGATTGTAAAGGTAGAAGCAGATCTTTAGTGTAGAAGATTAAAAAAAAAAGTCACAAAGAGATTTACCTATAACTTAACATGATAACTAAAGATATAACACATTCTTTTCTGGTGGTTGGTAAAATTATTTTTTTCTAACTTTCAGATTTTATAAGATAGAAATTGGGTTGTTTTGAAACTAAGAAAGAAAAGTCGTAGCAAAATAAATTTGCATCTTTATGAAAGTTATAAGAAAGCATTTAAAGTTGTTTTCTAATAAACTATTTTTTGGATTATTCAGTGTGAAATTGGTAGAAACCAATTTTCTACCTCAGTTATAAATATGCATCATGAAAAATATTGCTAAAAGATGTTCTCCCTCTTTGAAGAAATGACTATATCAAAGGTCTTTATCATATGACAAACTTGCTGGAATATGAAAGACAGTCTAGCTGACAGGAAAGCTTAGAATTTCAAAATGTATAGGCATGGTGAAAAGAAAGAAATACTCTACTTAATTTCTAGAAGAAAACCAAGTCTAGACTCAGACCAGTGACAAAATGATTTAAAAATGTGCATTGCCACATCAACAGCGACCAGATCTTAAAATATCTTCCAACTATAAAACAATGGACCATGCATAAATAATGTCAGAATTACATTACATGAATTTCTGAATCACAAGAAAGAAAAAAGAATCACCAAGGATCAAGCAAAAACCAAACCAAACAAACAAACAAGTGAATCATAAGCTGAAAGTGGAATGTTAAGTGGACAAGGAAAACAAGACTTGCCTGGGAGCAAGTTGCAGTAACAGGAACAGAGATCATCAGGATTCAAGGGCTGCACATGAAGGGACAGTAAATAACGAATAGGATATGGCCAAAATAGGGTCACAGATCTGAAATCCCTCCATAAAGCTGGCACAACCAAATAGACTACACCTTCTGTAAACATGCCGACTGAGAATCAGTCTATCATCCAAAACTAAAAAGAGAAATTCACTTGTCTGTGGAACTGTGGGACTGTGGGTGAAGAGAGAGAGAGAGAGAGAGAGAGAGAGAGAGAGAGAGAGAGAGGTTATAATCGTCTCTTCTGAGAATTAAAAACACAAACCACAAAACTGCTCTCACACAAATCTAGGATTTAAATTCATGTTTCCATGTGTTCATGGAAAATCCAGACTGAGAAGTAAATTTATCTAGTCCCAGATGGAAGCAACCCTCTAGCAATGTTAGAAAAGAAAATGCCTGAAAATTTCTAGAATTATTGAAAAGCATGAATCCATAATTAAAAGAAACACAAGGGTAAGCTGCAGAAAAATAAAACCAAATCTACACCTACACCATCATAAAAAAGCTAGAGAATATCAAAGACAAAGTTGCAGAGAAAAGTCAGATTACCTACAAAGATATGAATGACTCATCCTAAAAAATGAGCCTGCTAGGTTACATCTTTGTATAATTTCCCCTTATGTGAAGGTTGAACCTATGACTTCTACTCTAGAACACAGTATGCCCAAGGTCATAGTGATCACTGCCTTGATTAGGTTACATTGCATAAGGCTTTGTTTTAACAAGCTGAAATGACTGTCTTTTGGTGCTTTGAATAATCATCACATAAGAGAAGGCCTGTGTGTGTGGGGGGGGGGAACATACAGCAAGCAATTACCAGGGTCTACAGAAGCATACAGTTGTCTCTGTCTGATATACAAGTTTGAAAGCAGGCTTTAGTCCTCAAACCACAGGAGCTGAATTCTGCCACTAACCATGTAAGCCTGAAAAAAGACCCCACACTCCAGAAAGAAATGCAGCCCAGGTGATACCTTGATTGCAACCTCAAAAGTTCCTACACAGAAGATCCAGCTAAACCATTACTGGACTTCTCATGCCCAGAAACTCTGTGATAACAAATGCATGTTGTTTTAATCCACTAGTGTGTGCTGACCTGTAATGCAGTAATAGAAACTAATACATCATAAATGGAGTACAATCCCACACAGATATATGCTCAGAATCTATGAGACATAGCTAGAGCAATCCTCCAAAGAAATTCATAGCATTAAACATGTATGGCACCAAAACAGGATGGTAGACCAATGGTACAGAATAGAGGACCCAGAGTCTAACCCACAAAGTTACAATTATCTTATATTAGACAAAGGTGCCAAAAACATGTACTGGAGAAAAGATAGCATATTCAACAAATGATGCTGGGAAAACTGGAAATCCATATGCAACAAAATGAAATTAAACCCCTATCTCTCACCATGCACAAAACTTAACTCAAAATGGATCAAGGACCTAAGAATTAAACCAGAGACTCTGCGTCTAATAGAAGAAAAAGTAGGTCCTAATCTTCATCAAGTGGGATTAGGCCTCAATTTCCTTAATAAGACTCCTATAGCACAAGAATTAAAACCAAGAATAAATAAATGGGATGGAATCAAACTAAAAAGTTTCTTTTCAGCAAAATAAAACAATCTGTGAGGTGAACAGACAGCCTACATCCTGGGAGCAAATTTTTATCCCTCATACATCAGATAGAGCACGAATCTCTAGGTTATACAAAGAACTCAAAAAGATAAACACCAAAAAAACCAAATAACCCAATCAACAAATGGGCTAAGGATCTGAACAGACACTTCTCAGAAGAGGATATACAATCAATTAATAAATATATGAAAAAATGCTCATCATCTCTAGCAATCAGAGAAATGTAAATCAACACCACTCTAAGATATCATCTCATTCCAGTCAGAATGGCAGCTATTTTGAAAACAAACAACAATAAGTGTTGGTGAGGATGTGGGGAAAAAGGCACACTCATAAATTGCTGGTGGGACTGCAATATGGAAAGCAGTATGGAGATTCCTTGGAAATCTGGGAATGGAACCACCATTTGACCCAGCTATCCCTCTTCTCCGCCTATACCCAAAGGACTTAAAATCAGCATACTACAGGGACACAGACATATCAATGTTTATAGCAGCACAATACACAGTAGCTAAACTGTGGAGCCAACCTAGATGCCCTTCAGTGGATGAATGTGCCGCAGTCCAGCTGCAGCAAAATAATCAGGGGGGGTGACGAACAACTTGTGTGCATTGATACAGCAGGAGTGGAAGCCGTTTATTGCAGGACAGGAGCAGTATTTATACATTCCACACAGCTTATCTAATTAGCATAAACTAGATACATCAGTCAACCAATAAGGTATCTCCACACTTAATGGCTCACAGTCAACCAATAAGGAATCTCCACACTTAATGGCGCCATCCAGACTTGTTTACAGACTCTAACATTAACCACTCCCTCTGGCAAAATGCCAGGCGCCATCCAGACTTGTTTACAGACCTTAACATGAATGGATAAAAAAATGTGGCATATATACACAATGGAATTTTACTCAGCATTAAAAAAGAACAAAACCATGGCATTTGCAGGTAAATGGATGGCGCTGGAGAAGATAATGCTAAGTGAAGTCAGCCAATTTCCCCCCTCCAAAAAAATTTAAAAAAACAAATGTTTTCTCTGATATAGGGAGGTTGACTCATAGTGGGATAGGGAGGGAGAGCATGGGAGGAATAGCTGAATTCAAGATAGAGAAGAGGGGTGGGAGGGAAAGGAAGTGGGTAGGGGAGTAACAAGGATGGTGGAATGTTATGGTCATCATGATACAAAGTACATGTATGAAGATTTGAATTGGATGTCAACATACTTTATATACAAACAGAAATACAAAAAAGTGTGGTATTTATGTGTATTAAGAATTATAATGCAAAAAAGAAAATAATAACATTACCTTAGATTAGGTAGAGGTAAGTGAAAGGAGGGGAAGGCAGGGGATGTGGGGATAAGAAAAATAGTAGAATGAAACAGACATTATTACTGTATGTATGTATGTGACTATATGACCAATGTGATTCTACAATATGGATACTTATAAAAATGAGAAATTATATTCCATCTATGTATGATACATCAAAGTATATAAGTGCATTCTACTGTCATGTATAAATAATTAAAACAAAAACCCATGTATAACCATAAAATGTAAACAAATAAATAAAATATGCAAATCCTAAAGGATATAAAAACACTAACAGTGTAATTGAAAATACAACAAGTGGAAGGAATTATTAAAGGCAAACATTGAGTTAGAAAACAGGAAAAAACTGTGGAAAAAACCAAAACAGACAAATGAGTTAAAAAGAGAATGGCAAACACACAAAATAAGTGAAAATATGGCTTATCACCCAAAATAAAATGATTTAAAAAACAACTTGTGATTCTGTTGTTCAAATATATAAAAATCAAGTTTTTGAAAAAAAAAACAGGAAATATATAGCTTTGGGGAAAATATAAAACTGCCTTCTATAGTGGTAGAAAATATAAACAGTCATATTATCTTAGAAGAATTAAAAGGACTTGTCTATCTCTAGAGTCGTCTAATTCTCTTCCCCCAAATTAACAAAATAGCATCAAGGAGGAATTCTATAGAATCTTAAAGACCAAATCATCTTAATGTTATTCAAACTCTTCCAAGGGCATTACTAAAGAATGCCAATTCTAAATGCCAATACTAAATAAATGCCAATACTAAAGAATGCCAACATCTTCCCAATTTTTTCATAAAGTGAGTTTAACATTGATATAAAAACCACACATACATACACATACACACTCAAACTATAGAAAAATCTCATTATTAAATATAAATATAAAATCTTAAATAAAATATTGGCAATAATAATACATCAAGGTAAGTGGGTATTTCAACCTTAGGAAATTCATTAATAAAATTCATCGTACTAAGAAAAAACATATATGATCATGTCCTTTTGTGCCAGAAAGGCATTTTACATAAATTAATACAAATATCAAAATTAATGAATTTTAGTATGATAAATTAAATATTCCTCAATCCTAAACTCAGCATCTTGTCTAATGGAAAAACTCTAGAGATATTCTCACAAAAGTGAAGAAATTACAAGGAATGTCCATTTCTGTTTTACTGCTTTAACATTATAGTGATGGATGAGCCCACATAATCAAATAAGAACAATTTGAGACATAATAATGAAAAAGGAAGAAGAAAGATTACTTTTGCTTATGAATGAAATGATTGAATATCTAAGTTGTTCCCAGTAATAGACGGGTACTATGAACAATGATGAGTAAAGTTGTAATAAATAAAATATGAAATCAAGAGCCCCCAAATACCTAAAGATTATCAGTTAGAAGAGAATAATGGAGAAGAGATCCTATTTACATTAGGAGAAGGTAAAGTAAAATACCTGTGTTCAAAACTGAGCATGAAATGTGTAAATTCTATAGAAGAAAAAATATAAAACACAATAAGACATAGAATAAGTCTGAAAAGGAAAGACAAAAATCTTGTCAAAAAGATTAAAAATCATTGAAATGTCAATTCTCTCTAGATTGCTTTTAAATATAGCATGATACAAATTTTTTAATGTCATTTTTTTTCTAAAGCTAGATAATGTGATTTTAAAATTCGTATGTATAAACAAATCAGCAAGAATTTCCAGGAAAAGAATATTGTGGGGAAATAAAGTGTGGAGATTGTGCAGCTGGATCTAACTATTAACATATCTCTCTTCTTTAAATAAAATAGTGTACTATTAGTACAATAATAGATAGGCAAATGAAAAACAATAGAAATCCAAAAATTGGCTTACATGAATATGGAAATTTAACGCATAAAAAAGGGGGCATCTCAAACTATGGAAAAAAGAAAAGATGAATTTTCAAATAAGAATTAGACAACTCTATAGGTATATGGAAAACTAGATCCATTCCTCAAACTGTAAACCAATATGAATTTTGAAGGGATCAGAGATATAAGTGTGAATTATTAACCCCTGGAAGTATGACTCAAAATCTAGGTTTATCATTAAAAAAATCAATAAAAAATTAATGAACTAAGAAAACTATTGGTAATTAATATATAAAAAGCTAATATCAGTTATGAACACTTAATATCAATGATAATAGGGAAAATGAGCAAGAGATATGAATAGTTAATAAGAAAAATGTCTTGTCCTGAATTAATAGTGTTCCCCCAAAATTCATGTTTACTCAGAATATGATCTTATTTGGAAATAGAATTTCTGCAGATGTAATTAATTAAGAGGTGATGATGGATCAGGATGGGTCCTAAATCCTTTTAAGAAGGCTATGTGAAGGCATAGAAAGACAAGAGCAGAGGGAAGAAGAAGCCAAGAGTCACCAAGGACTGCCCCCAAACACCTGAAGCTGATGGTTTCTCACATGGAGCTTCCAGAAGGAACAAGTCCTGCCAACACCTTGATGTTCTACTTTTACCTCCAGAAGATCGAGATAATACATTTCTGTTGTCTGAAGTTAACAAGTTTGCAATAATTTAAATGGTAGCCCTAGGAAACAACCCACGGCCCTAACATAGGAAAAACAGATAAATGCAACAATTCAAAACCACAATACAAGATCATTTTGCATCCACCTCATCCAATTAGCACAATTTTAAAACTCAGGCAATACTGTGTGTTGACAAGTAGTGAATAATTTCATCTGGTACCACTTGAGCACATTCATTGAAGGCTCATCTGAAATTGATGAAATTATGCTACGTACATGTATGAACATACCACAGTGAATTTCACCTTTGGATATCTATAAGTCATCATTTTAAGAAAAAACTATAAATAAATAGAAGGAAGATCAGTAGAGTAGAGGAAGGAAAACAGGGAGAGGGAGGTAGGGAGGAAAAGATAAAGTACCAGGGACTGAATGAAGTGGAGCAAAGTATGCATAAATGATAATGGGAAAATGAACTCCAATTTTATGTATAAGTATAATGCACTAATAAAACATTAAAAGAAACATTTTGAACATGTGAATACACTGCATCCCAGCTACTCTACTCCTATATACTGTCCCTAGAACAGAGGCAAACAGTGTACCTTAGGTGACAAGAATGACAAGTATTGGTCCCCTTAGACCTTGAAATGCCTGGAAGGGCCTTGACAATTGCTTCTGACCAGAGCATCCCCATTGCTTGTTCCTGTGAACCATAAAATAAATGTTCTTATTGTGGTTTGAACATGAGGTGATCCTAAAAGTTCATCTGTGGAACAATATAGGAATGTTCGGTGGTAAATAATTAAATTATGATAGTTATAAACCTAATCAGTGCATTAATCCATCTGATGGATCAATAATCTAAATGCATTAATGAATGATAATTATAGGCAGGTAGGGCATAGGTGGAATAAATAGTTTGCTAGGAGCACATCCTTGGAGATTATATTGTCCCTGACTCCTTGCATCAGTCTGTCTCTGATTCCTGGTTGTCATGTACTGAGCAACTTTGCCACACCCTTCTGCCATGACGTTCTATTTCCCCTTGGACACAGTGCTATGGACTGAAGCTTGGAAACCATGAGCCAAAATAAACTCTTTCTCCTCTAAGTTTTTCTTGTCAGGTCTTTTGGTCATAGAGAAAAAAAGTTGACTAAAATGGTTAAGTATGATGTCCTATTTTAACAGTTGGGAAGGGGTAGGAGGTATAGCTCAGTAGTAGAGCACTTGCCTAGCATGTTTGAAGATCTGGGTTTAATCACCAGCACCAATAAATAAATAAAAGTTAAGAAGTACTTCTTTAGAAAAATTCTTACATATATGTATATGTATGTATATATATATATATATATATATATATATATATATATATATATATATANCCTGTTCCACTGAGCCAGCCCTTTGTTTTTTTTTTTTTTTTTTTTTTAGACAACCACAGCCACCTACATGTTGTTTGGGTCATGATGCCACCAAAGTATCCCTTTTTACCTGATGTAAGCAAAATCTAAATTATAGGTAACATTTCTAGAATAAAATACCTTCTTTAGGAATGTCAGTTGTAAAAATACAACCAAATTAAATGAAAGACAATATTAAAATAGGGAAATTTGGTTTCTTGTTTCCTAAGAATAGCTGAAAATTTCTCATTCTTTGCTACTATAATAGACACAGCACATTCTTGAATTCTGTATTAAAAAGACATAAATCCATCACATCCAAAATGTTTCATTGTTTTTCAGTAATAAAAATGTCAATGTTCCATGTTTTATATCTGACTAAATGATGACAAACATGTGAATGCAAATGTATTCAAATGTTTCTGTTGTTTAGTATTAATTACAGCATGATCAACTCATTAATGAAATGAGATCTGTCAGATACTGATTTCTATCTGGTCTGTTAAAACCATACTGATTGCACACGCCATCTGATACAACAAATCAGATTGCCTTTGTGACTGCTTTCTGTATTTCTATCTTTTGTGACTTTGGCAGCTGTCCCTCAATGATTTTCAGCTGCCTCTCTTCAGTCAAGGCTCTGATGTGTCCCTCCCATTTTCTAACAACTCCAAGTGAATCCAGGGCCTCAGCCCTAGCAGACAGAGCACGACATAGCATTCAGACCATAGATGAAAGCTTCATTTTGTACACGAGCCAAGTTAGCCCTTGGCTTTAACACCACCAAAACCCTCACTCAGGTCCCTGTGTATATCCAAGTGAACTGCATGTTATGTAAGTCCAGGGAGCTATTCCCAGACTCCAATGTAAATGGCACCCACCCCTGGGATGGTGCAAGGCTCTTCCTGCCATCGACAGAGCTTTTGTTCCCAAACTATACCAGTGTTGTGGAAATAAAGTACCTACTTATCCCTTGTCAATCCTATAAATTGGAGATAATCTCACCTCCATAGAGAGATCTTTTCCTGTGGGGATCAATAATGTCTTCCTAGCTGTCCTGAGTGCCTTCCTGTTGTATTCTTGAATGATTTGCTTGTTTTGAGGACCATGACTCAGCTAAGTATTTACATGGAAGATATTGGAGCTACATATGCTGTCTTGTCCCAATCTTTATTTACTGTCTCTTGGGGACAAGAAAGAGTTAGACAATCTCAAAAGAGATGCCTTATAGGAAAAACAAATCTTAGACTGAAAAGCTATGTTTGTCTGCTGAAAGACAAAGGTCCAGGACCCAGAAAAATGGACCAAACTGAGACATTAACACAAGCCTTGTTCTTTGCTTGATTCAAATTCTAGATCACTTTCATCTCTCAAAGGAAAACTTAACCTGTTTCAAAACCACAAGCAGTCTTCTTCACCCTCTTGCCTATTTGAATCTCATCTTATCCATAGGCTGGTCCATTTGCCCATGGCATTTCATTAATCTCTGCCAACCTAAATTTATACTTCTAGGAGGCCCCACTTGAAAGGCCCAGTATACATATGTTTCCACCTGCCAGAGGACTATGTGCATGTATTTCAAATGCACCATTATCCCAACCCTCACATTGCCAATGGTCTGACTGCATGAAACTGTCCATCTGATATACCAGGACAGCTGGTGGACCAGTATTCACCTTCCCTGACTGCCAAGGTAGAATGAGGAAACTTCTGCTCCCTATGCAAACTTACATCTTTCTGAAAAATTCTGGTAAATCCCATTCTTTTAATGGGATTTACTGTTGACCAGTATTATGATACCATTCTTCTCACAGTAGATATGTTCACAATAAAAAAGGAATCTATACTTTGCATGCGATCATCCTCCTGTCCCTCACCATTTCAGACTGGTACCCTTTTAAGAGAAAAATACCTGAAGTCCCAATTCAAAGACATCATCTTGAACTGTGGATCTCTGCTCAGTCTTCCTTTTGAGAAGGCCTTATTTCATGTCTGCATAGTTTCTTATTGTTGCATACAAATTACTACAAATTTAGAAGCTTAAAGGAATGCCCATTTATTTACTCACTGTTTATAGGTCAAAAATCTGGACACATCTTAGTTGGGTCCTCTGCTTAGGGTTTTCCAAGACTGAAGTTGGGTGTCAGAGGGGCCACACTCTCATTTGAAGATCCCATTAAGAAACAAGCAGTCTCCAAGTTTCCATAGGTCATTAGCAGAATTATTTCCTTGAGGGTATAGAATTCATTGTAGCGTTTTCAAAATATAGAACAAGAAAAAGGAAATGTCTCTATTGCATGAAGTTTCTGGTTTGAAGTAAGAACAAGACTTTTTTTTTTAAAGGCTTTTAGATTAGGCCCATATAGCATACTCACCCTTTTTGATTAACTCAAAGTCAATTCATTAGGTACTTAAATTATATCTGAAAAATGTCTTCACCTTTGCCATATTCTGTTGGCTAGAAGAGGGTTGTAGGTTCTACCCATACTCAAGGGCAGGGTTGTGCACATACAAGGTTGTGACTCATTGGAGGTCATTCTAAACCATATCTGCCATTTTCCAGACTTTTTCAGGCTCTCTGCTATGCCAAGGCAGTGGCCAGGGGACATGAATGGACACAAGTCTAAGAAATAGATCAAAAATGTTGCTATATACCATTATGGCAATCCCAACAACTCTGAAGCCTGTGTTCCTTTGTTTCATGTTTTGTAAGGGGTAGATTAGCTTGGGGTTATATGGTATCAGGTAGAGAAAATTAGTTTAAAAATACTGTGTAGTGAGCTCATGGTTAGAGCATTAAATGAGGCATTCTCACATGGAAGAGACCCTGTCCAGGAGCACGAGTGATAGGCCGAGGAACTGCCTCCTGTGTTCTTGTCTCCCGTTAACTCTGATGTTTCTCTACTCACTAATCCCTGGCTTGTTCTCTTGGCTACTCCACTGGCATCCACCCTGCTCAGCCTCTGGCAAGGTTCCAGCCTTTGACTTTGGCTGCCTCTGCTTGTGGATTGGACCTGATGCTTGCTCTAGTTTTCCTGCACTCTCCTGGCAAGTCCCAGAGTTTTGACCCAGTCCAGCCCTGTCACCATCATGCTTTTCAAAGGTAGCTTTAAAAAAACAGCAGTTGAATCATTTTATACTTCTTTCTCCAGTTACCACTTTTATCTTCTTACCTCTTGTTAGATTTTGGAATACATATCCTAATCTTAAATTTAATAAATATTTCTTCAAGTAAAGATGGGAAAGGCATTTTAATAAATAAAATTCAACTTCAATATGTAAATATTGAATAAAAGTTTGCACACCCAACTTTTACTAGAGATCTCTTGCAGGTCACATCAATGAATAAAAGTTTGAATGAATCCAGGAGGGTAGTCACTGGTGAGTATTAATCTTCTGTACTCAGTCACCAATTCAAGTGTTAATTTCTTCTGCAAACACCCCTGCAGAGGCACAGAAATAATGTTTTACTGCCCATCTTGGCATCCTTTGATCCAGTCAAGTTGCCACATAAGATTAACCATTATTTGGGCTCAGTGGAGCATGCCTGTAATTCCAACGGCTCAGGAGGCTGAAGCAGGAAGATCTCAAGTTTGAAGCCAGCCTCAGCAACTTAACAAGGCCCTAAGCAAGTCAGCAAGATCCCATCTCTAAATAAAATATTAAAAAGGGCTGGGGATATGGCTCAGTGGTAAAGCACCCCTGGGTTCAATCTCTGGTATCAAAAAGAGAGAAAAAAAAAAAAGATTAACCATCCTAACAAGTTAAAAATGATAATCCTCAGAGTCATTTCTTCCTTCCAGCTTTTCTGTCTCATTATTGGGCCAAGCTTATGGCTGACTTCCTCTTTCTCAGGAGTCTCCCTTGCTGCTCCTCTGAGTGACTCCTGAAGGCGGCTTCTCAGCTCATTGAAAATGCCTAGGCATGTCTAAATCCCAGCTTACCTGCCAACCAGACCCCCTTGGTATAACACAAAAAGTTTTTCATAAGAATTAAGATTAAAAGTAAGGTCATAAACCATTTAAGAGGAGAGAAGTATTTGTACTTGGATTTACCTTCCTGGTAACTATTAATGATTTTAGGAATTCCGGAGGAGATAATTATTATAATTAAGCAATAATTTCAGCTCTAAGCTTTCTGGCTGGCGAGATACACATAATACAATAAATGTGTCCCCAGATTTCACCAGCTTGTGATGAAAGGAAAAAAGAGGTTACACTTTTAAAAAATATTCAAATTGATTTTAGGAAGTCCACTCTTCAACTCTACTTCCTGAGTGATTTCTGGAAATCCCTGAGGAATTCTTGGGTTTGCTATGAATCAAACCTGGTGGTCTCTTTTCAACTCTGCCAACCAGTTTGCACACTCAGCCTTTACTAGAGATCTCTTGCAGGTCACATCACATCATCTCTTTTTATTCTCTGGGTTACTCTCTCTCCTTGTCCCACTTTTCTCCAAGCAGGGACATAGATTCATTCATTGGTTAATTCTTTGAATATGGCTAGGTACCTACTACAATGTTTTACAAAATTTTATTGAATTCTAAAGGGATGGCAGAAGTTCGAGTTTCAGTTTCTCACATGGCTAACAGTAGTGGATATATTTGGGTTTTACTGGAATAGACATAACTTGAATCCTTACCCAAGATCCAAAAAATTCCCCCATGGCAGTTACCAGATTAACCTCCACAAGTCTTACGGTGTTTGAATTTTGGACATTTACATGTCTCCAAGTCTAGTTTTGTGATTCCTACTCTTATAGAAGGAAAGGTCACCTCCTCCCCAATTTAAAACTCTCTCATCTCCTGCCCCATTAAAATCAATTGTGGGAACATCTACTTCCTCCAAGAGAAAATACAACCCTCATAGTTTATAGAGTGTGGAGAGCTGACCCATAGGCCCCAACGAATAATAATAGTAGCTAATAGAATATTTCCTGAGCTCTGTTATTAATCTTAAACACCATATGAGAGATGCCTACAGATGAGCAAAATCCACGTTTTATATAATCATTACACTAATTTTTAAAGGAAAAAAATCCAGAAAGAAAAGATATATCCAACTTTCAGTAGTGAACAGAAAATATTCCAATTTGTAGCATCTATATTCAGGTATAAGATGCCCTCACAATACCTCCCAGTGGGTGGCTACTTGCTTTACAGTGGGATAACTCAAGAATATTGAGGTAAACTCAATATTCAATTTTTCTTAATGGTAATTTTCCTAAAATAAAGTGTATTCATTAAAAAAAATCTGCTTCTGAACATCCAGAAACCAAAACCCTCCAACAACTCACAAAGGGCAATTAATTCTCTTTTAAAATATTAAATTTCTCAATTTATCAAATACTATACTAAATTACTAGCACTAGTTCTAATAGTATAGTTATTTATGAAAGGAACATTCAATGGATATGTAAGCCCCTTCCATGTTTCAAGTACTACAGCTGGTGCTGACTCTGTGATGTGAAAAGTTCAGAACAGGTCATGGTTAAACCTGAGTTTGAGATGAAACTAGATTCTCCACTTCTTCTGGTGGGTAGGATCTGCATAAGCTGCAGGCCTCTGCAGCTGAGAAAGCCTATTGTAGTGCTAGCAGTTAATCAAGGCAGGAGATTCCTGCTTATGTCAGCTCTAAGGGTCACAGCCAGTAAAGCCCGATTCTTTTCCACTCCATTGAGTGGCAAGTTGCAGCTCTTAATGGCAGGCTATGCCCTCCAGTATTGCAGCCGACCCCAGAAGCTCACCACCAACTTCTTTCCAGGTTCTCTCCTCATTAATTCAAAGAACAAAATTCACAGATGAGGAAGAGTGAGTGCAAAGGAGTAGGATTTATTCATGTGGGAAAAAAAGACTGAACTCTCATGAGATGAGAGGAGATTTGACAGAGGTTGCTTCCTGAATGTGCTAGCTAGGATTTATATAGCATCTAAGTCAATGCTATTGGCCCAAATATATACTAATCAAGGTTTGGAAAACTATCAATACTATTGGTTAGCTCTGCCATCTCCATTCAGGACTACCCCACTTCTGTTTTCCCAACACTCCTCTGGAAGCAGGAGGTCGAGTTGGCTGATTGTGGATGGTTCAGGGGTCTGGCGCTGTACAGAGCAGGCATCCACACCTGCTAGGACCAGGCCTCTGAAGGGTGACAGGTAGGCACACTTTGGCTTGCCTCAAGGCTGGCTCACCATACTTTAAGCCCATACCAGCATGGCAGGCTTCCTGTGGCCATAGCCCCTGCTCACCAACTACACTCCTGCCCACCTGAACTACTGCTCTGCAATTCCAGGACAAGGACTTGGCTTCATTGGTGTTCAGAGAGTCCATAACTGACGGACAACTGGTAAGTGTCAGTCACTGTTCTAATTACAGTATCTAATTTAGTCTTAACATATGATTAGGAGCTCCAGGTTTACTTTCATTTATAGACAAAGAAATTGAGGCTTAGAGAAATTAAATATTCTTTCTAATTCATGCATCTAACATATGGTGGAGGTGATATTTGAAGTAAAATCTCATATTGACAACAAACACTATGATCACTGGGAACCCATACAAACAAAATGTTATTCGAGACCTACACATCTTTTGAGAACAAGTAGTTAGTTTCAGTTACCAAATGATTCTGCTTTGGTCAATTATATCAACTAAACAATGCCTGTGAAGAAATCAAAGGTAAACTCAATATTCAATTCTCCTGAATAATCTCTGGCTGGTTGGATGTCAGTGACCCAAAATGTCATAATTATGCACCAAGAAGGCGAACCTATATGTGGGATGGATTAAGTATGTCTCAGTTTAAGAAATACCCACCATTTTATTTTATTTATAAGCTATCTGCATGGATTGTGCCTTCTAGCATAGTATTCAATTCCTCATATTTTATATACCTTACACAGCTACTCAAATTTTAAAATACATATACATTGCCAGCTATTTTAGTGGTTAGTAACAGGATTTGTTAAACTGAAGTTTGAAATTATCTTCTAAAGCAGAGCTACCAGAATCAGAAAATAAAACAAAAATTCAGAACACAGAGTTAAATTTGAATTTCAGATCAACAAAAATTAAATTTTTTAGTATAATCATATCCTATGCAATATTTTACTTATCTTGTAAACAATTGTTTGTCTGATATTCAAATTTAATCGGATGCCCTGTATTTTATCTGGTAACTTTAGTGTAAGGACATGGGCTTCGATCACCAAGCTGTTCATGTTGTGTACTGGTCATTTCATGAGAAATGAACACTTATTGTTCCAATCTATTTGGAAGTTTGGTGTGGACCACTTAAATTGCTAAAATGGCGTGGTAGTTCCCCTATAGTTACTTACCATTACAGAGATTTGCAGCATATGTGGCCCTTGATCTCAACTATAGTCAACTCAAAAAACTGTGTGCAGTACTCTGTTATTTGCTGCTGTGTTGTTGCCAAAGTAATTATGGATTTCTCTGGAGGAAAACACATCCATTGATTTTAAGTTGTTTGGGGGAATGTTAATTTAATGTAAGTTTCCTTCTGCCGTGACTGCTACTTTCATATAGTCTATACAACAGTTGGGTAGGAAACAAAATGCCTTTTGTTGAGAGGTCTGGTGTTTTGCCTTTTTTGTTTGTTTAGCTTTAAGGAGGCAATTTTGGGAACGGGGTTGGTGGAGAGCAGGGGAAGTCATTGGAGACTTAAAGTGAAGTTCTTTAACCCGAGGTCACTGAACTTCTGAGGTGCAGGTTAAATGTTGGTTTGGGGGTTTTATGTGCCCTCAAGTAGCCATCTCAGCAGTCCACCACAGACTAGACAGAAACATGAACGTCCTTCTGTCACTCCGCTGATGTTGGCTCTTGAGCCCTCATGAAACCAGCTCCACAGGAAAGTCTAATATTTGAACTTTTCACTCTTGGTTCATTTTATTAGACAGCAGTGAAAGTTATCCTTGTACTAAGTGCTAAAGAGGAAAATATAAAACACCCTTATTAATTAGCCTGTATATTTCTCCATTCCCTTCTCTTTATGTACATTTCTTTAAGAACTTATTTCCCCTTAATTCATTTATCTAATATCGAAACATGTTTGAAACTTCATGTGATAAGAAGGAAAATAGAAAAAGATGAGTTATGGGAGACCACCCAAGAAAAATGTTTTCATATGCTATTAAATACTTTCCAGTCTTTTAAAATCATTTTTACTTCTGACCTAAACAGACTAGAACTGAATTTCTCAAATATTTAAAAAAGAGAGAGGGGGGAAAATAACAAATTCTGCGTCCAAATTTTCCACAGAAGATGTAGAAGAATCTATAATGCATCAAAACATTTTAGTTATATCTTAAAAAGTTGCTGCATAGATAAATATCTTTTTTTAAAATGAGAATTTATTTTAAGAAGGAAACCTGTAATTGAGTCCTTGTTCTCTTCTTTTTCTGATGCTATACAGTCAAAGTATTATCCAAATGCCAAAGAACCTCAACATAGAGCAGCCAGACTGGGGGCTTTAAAATTATTTTTTATAGACTTTATTTTTTTGGAGTAGTTTTAGCTTCACAATAAAACTGAGCAGAAGACACAGAGATTTCTCCTGTCACTCCCTGCTCCACACATACATAACCTATCCGATTATCAACATTGGCTGGGTGCTTTTTTAACCCCCCCCCAAAATCAAAGAGAGGCATTATGGTTGGTAGAGTAGATGAGAAGCAAGTCTACTGAAATCATCTTATTTGATGTTTATATCTTTAGTTTCTATCTTATCAATTTTTATGTAGGTAACACAAACATACACATACATACATATATACCTAATATATATGTAATACTCTGGAGTTTATTCTTACAAAATAAATACTTTTGCTTATCATATTAATACAATACTAGCAAAAATTCCTTATTGTCTACATTTAAAAATAATCCCAATGCTAAGATTGTCAGCTATGAGGTTGCAAATTGATCACCATCAAAATGAACTTTCAGTTGACATCTTCTATAAGGCAATCTATAAATCCTATGTAAATGGGGAGAAATGCTGTATTGTTATGGTGGATGGTTATTAATATAGGATTGAGCAATCAAAAGGATAAATGAAGAAACATTTCAAGCAAGTGCTATTAGATTTCAGAACACTCCATTTGCAAATGAATGACCAAAGATATTGAAATAAGTATTTAGAGGCGATGTGGGTTTGTGGTTTGCATGGGGAAGATGGTAAGTTCTAATCCTAATGAGTGCACCATTTCACTGCAAAACCATCAAATTGTGGGACTTCTTTTGGTGTTTCTTTGTCTACAACACAGAAAATGATGCTATCCCACAAATACTGAGATTGTCTAAGGGAGCATGTCTTTAAAATGTAAGAACCACATAAAAAACTGAAAGGAAAAAAATTACTATGATGTAAAAATTAAACAAAACTGTTTTCTTATATAAAGTTTGCTAAGTGTGATGTGTTATCACTGCAGTGGAAGAGATTTAGGAGGTTCTGAGCTTTTGTGACCTCGTTCCCATTGGGGCCTCACACAGCTAGGAAGGTTCAAAACTGTGAAATAGTCACAGAGACAGGTCCCAGAAAGAATGAAACTAAGCCCTCATTCAGAGCATCCAGTTTTGCAATTCTCAACCCACTTTACAACAAACTTGTTATTCAAAAAAACATCTATTGACCACCTGCATGCACAGGACATGGTTTGCTTTGTGCCAGTGTTTCTCAGTGTGTGGGGACTGCCCTGTTGACTATAAGATGTTGAGTAGAGCTACTGGTCTCTACCCTCTAGATACCAGGAACACTAATCCCTGTCCAAGCTATGATGACCAAAATTATTTCCTGATGTTGCCAAATATCCCTTCAGGGGCAATTCACCTCCAGTTGAGAACCATTGCCCTATGCTAAGACAGCAATACCCCAACTTCAGTGAATACACAAGACTCACTTAAGTGATGGTTTTTAAAATATGGGTTCTTGGACCCTACATCCTAAGATTTAATTCAACAAAGCAGAGGTGAGTACTAGTAATTGGGGCTTTCCACAGACATTCTAGATGATTCTGATGCAAGAGACCCACATTGAAAACTTTGTAAAACATGATTTTAGGGGACAGGAAAGAGTAGTTTCTACTTAGATGGAGTTCATTGTGTACTAAGGAAGCCAAACAATAGCTTCATGTGCTTATAGAACTGCAATAATGGCAAAAAAGTAAGTTCTATATGAATAATATAAATGTCTACTGAGGAGGTTTAGAGGTTCAGAGATTTTCTCAGATTGAGGAAAGTCTTGAAGGTAATTAAATATGGAATTGTGGGTTTCTCACAGGTAGTTTTGAGTGAAAGGGATTCTAAGCAAAGGAAATGGTATAATCGAAGGCAGAGGGACTAGAAACTTCATAACCAGAATCTAAGATCTATGCCTCCAAACTTATTTTGAGACAAAGTTTGGAATAAACCTCCTACTGTTTGACACACAGCAGATGACCACCACTTATCAGCTCCTTGGGCACTCCTAAGGGCACTACAATAATTCCCTTTGCAGAAGACACTCCTAACACAGCAGTGTATATTAGGAATCTGGCCATTCCTCTCTGTTCCATTTTTCATTATGGAAGCAATGTAGACATTTCATGAAATTTAGCAAAAGTCGAGGAGAAAGGTCACATAATGAGGGGACAGAAAAAGAATTAAATGAATCCTTACAATCTGAAAATGATTCTCACATTACTTTTCTACTTTAATGTTATGGTTTGAATCTTAAATGTCCCCCCAGAGCCTGTGCTCTGAAGCCTTGGTCCCCATCTAATTCACTCTTGGGAAATAGTAGAGCCTACTTTCTTGGAGGAAGTTGGTCATTGGGACCATGATTTTGAAGGGTATATCAGGACTCCTGCCCCTTCTGTCTCTGCTTGCTGGCTGCTGAGCTGAGCAGATCAGGTCATACACTTCTACCATGATGCACTGCCTTACCATAGGCCCAAATACAACCCGGCCAGACAACCATGGATTGAAACTTCTGAAATCGTGGGTCAAAATAAACCTGTCCTCCTTGTAAATTGATTATCTCAGGTATTCTGTTGCAGTGATGGGAAGCTGACAAACACACTAATCTTTCTTAGGAAAGATAGGTTTACTAACGTATTTAACAAGATATTTCATGTCTTCTATGAAAGGATGGCTCAGATGAAAAAACTGTAGATTTTATTCTCAGCCCCGATTTATTTTTTTCAGGTTACAACTCATTGCTTTCTGTTGAGTTCCCGATGAATGTCATAGGCTACACTTGCCTTTGCCATTAAGACTAAACAGTGCTAGGTTATATTGAGCTAAATGGATAAGCACCTCTGCTTTCCCCTTGAAATACTTAGATTGAGTTTGAGGAGCTGAAGGGAACCTTTTATCAAGCAACCCTGTAGTACCTATTATAACCACCTTTGCATGCACTAAGAGGCTTTTATTTACCCTTCACCTGCTTATCTTTTTTTGTTCCTGTTTCTTTTTATCTTTTTAAAGACATTATTGGTTTGAAACCATACTGACTGCCTTGAAGGCAAAGCTTACTTTTGTAAAAAAAATATATATATATAGATTTTTAAAATAATCTCTGTCCCTGTCCCTAATAGAATGCATGGCATAAAAAGGTATTGTTAAAAAGCTACTTTTGAGTGAATGGTTTAATAAGTGGGTTATTCACTAGCCTCTGTCACCACTGATTTCACAGCACTTGATTTGTAAACTATTGTTTTAATCTGGGGCTACTCTTGTCCCTGCTTGTAGAGTAAGTGTTGTTGAAACTATTCAGACTTGGACTAAGTCTTCCAGTCAAGAGTAGAAGAGCAGTCTTTCCTCTTGGAAAGCTCATCCCTCCTGTTTGACACTCTCTTGTGCTCTGCTTCCCATCTGAGAGTCTTCAGCCTAAAGCCTATTCACAGAGGTAGCTAATGTCCCAAGGAGCTTTTGGTCACCAGTTGAAACCAGGCTCCAAATTTTTCTCTTATTGAAGCATCATGTAGATTTCCAAGTGAAGGGTAAACCTTTCCCAGAGATTCTTTAATAACATTCACAGAAAGTATTAGATATTATACATTAAATTATGAAACCATAATTCTTAATCAGAGAATTTTTCCCCCAAGCTCATGACACTTACTGCTTAAAACTCTCATTCTTGAAGAATATCAAGTCAGCTTATTTTTTTATAACATGCTATAGTAATATGGTTTAAGAGAAATAATTCTAAATTTAAAAGCTTTTTTCTAAACTTTATTCTCTTTATAACTCATTCCAATTATCAGACTCTCTAAACTGTGGAACATTGTGGAGGTTTCAAAAGTGAGGCCACAAATGATCCTTGTCCTCTTGGCCCATAAAATTGCTTTGGGAGACAATACTCAGATGGGGAAGCAGTTGAATAACCAAATGAGGCAGTCCATAATTTAGTGCCTACCAGACTTGGGAGTTCAGATACAAATTTGGGAAGGCATTCTGAAAATTAGAAACCGAAGTGAAGTAACCGAAGTGAAGTAAAAGGTGAGATTCAGGTGAATGAAGGGGAAGGTTAGAGGAAAGAGCATAATAATTAGAGTATTAATGAAAAAAATGGGGATGGGATGGGGGTGGGAATCTCAGAAAATGATAAATATTCAGAAAAAAAAATGAGAATCTTGTAGCACTAGGCAGGGTTTATGTTGCTAAAAACTGGACAGGAGGAGCATTGGGCCACTCCACAAGCTTAATCAAGAGTTCCTAAGCCTGGCACAGTGGCACATGCCTGTAATCCCAGGGCCTCCGGAGGCTGAGACAGGAGTATTGCATGTTCAAAGCCAGCCTCAGCAACTTAACAAAGCCCTAAGCAATTCAGAGAGACCCTGTCTCTAAATAAAATACAAAAAAGGGCTTGGGGATGTGGCTCTGTGGTTAAGTGCCCGAGTTCAATTCCTGATACAAAGGAAAAAAAAAAAAAGAATTCCTGAATGACCAGCAGTAGGGTAGGCAATGGAGAACCAGGAGCAGGTATGCACACACTAGCCATGGTAAGAATAGCATTTTAAGAATGTTGGTTTGGAATGGCTGCAGGTTGGACGGGGAAAAGAGAAGACACTTTGCTGACAGATAGGGGAAAGGAGACTAGAGGCAGGAAGACCAGTAAGGAAATTATCACACTAATCCAGAAAGAAGGGAACAAAGTCCTAAAACAAGATGGTGACAGGAGCAGATGGTTGTTGTTTTGTCAAAAAAAGAGTTGATAGGACTGGGCAAATTCATCAGATACATGAGGTGAACTAAGGGGTGAGGAATCTACTCCAATTCTCATCATAAAATCCTGGGACAGATGTGTCTTCCTGCCGTCATCTAAGTTCTTTCCACCAACCCTGTCCTATTTAAACTTGCACAAAATATCCTGACCACCACATTTGAGAATTTGTGGGCTGTTTTGTTGTGGTGGTTTTAAGATTTCCAAGGAAATAATAACTAAAACTTAAATCCAACAACACTGGCAATGTGATTTTTTAATAGAAAAGTTCAAAATCTGCATAATCAGAATATTTCCAAGATAATAGTCTATCTGCTTAACATTTTTCCCTGTGCATCTCCATTTATTCATAGTGCCATTAAAAATGTTCGGTGTTCATTCCTGAAACAAACCCTGTCCTTCTGGGTCCAACAGTAGAGTCAATAATGTGATTGCTTAAACATCAAAGCTTTCCCTCACTAATGTCCTTACCAGGGGACATAAATAGGGCAGGTCTTTTTTCTTTGGTTGAGGCAAACGCCTGTGTTGTTCAAACCAGCATACTGTACATTCCTGTGTGAGTTTATGTGTTTGATCATTGGGCAGATGGAATATCTGCTTTTCCCATTGCTATCAATTGAACGTCTGTAGCGCACACCCTACCCAAAGCAAACCTGTTTTGTCAGGCAAAACTCAGGGCTCACTGCCCTGGGACAGCCCATTTCTTGGAAATGCTCATAGGATCTTCAGTTTCCCCTTTTGAGGTGTACAAGGAAAATATCACCCTGGGGAAATATCAAAGGATTTCCTGACGTCAGCCAAAGAAACAGGTGTACACATATTTGATGTGAAAAAAAAGGGGACACACGACAGTGGCCACAGTTGTAAGTAGATTATTTTCCTTGCCCAACAATTTCAGCGGACCACTCAGAAAACTTCTACCCTCAGTAATGACTATCTCTATAATAAATTTGAATGCCTTAGTCTGGAATTCAAGTTCCTTCACAATCTGGCCTCAATTGACCTTTACAACCACAGTATGCACTACACCCATTTAAGAGTCTGCCAAACTAAGCCACGTACCATTCCTTGATTCTCAATCCATGCCCTGGACTTGCTTATGTGCTTCCTTCAATTTAATACTATTATCCCCTACAATCCAAATGTCCAAATGCTAAGTATCCTAAAAGTTCTGTTTGTTTAGCAACAAGAAGACTTTCTCATGCCCCAGATGAAATCCCTCACTCCTTTATCCTCCCATCATCAGTGACATATAATTCTCTGATGAGAAATACCTCAACTTTCTACCTTTAGTCATGGTCAGAAATCTTACCTGTAGACTATGGACTTCTTGGGGGACCTATGCATGATTCACCTTTGAACACTGTACCCTCAGGTCAGGCATCTTTGACATGGTGGGGAAAATACTTAGAATGAGAAACAATGGGTTCACATCTACCTCTTTCTGGCTATGTCGCCATGATCAAGACCCTTAGCTTCTGTGACTATGAGTTCCTAAACTTCAACTCTTTTAAGGTTAGATGTGATAACAGCATAAAAGCCATTATCTAATCTCTAAAGGATTACATAGCTTAGTATATTTTGTGACATGAATTGATACTAATATACTTAGCTGACAAAACAGTGAAAGAAATAAACCTATTTCTTGACATTGCTAAAGAGATGCTTTAATTTTCTGCGTCACATGAAACACTTGGCTGATTTGTTTCGTAGTAGGAGTAATGTGATTTGGATCTTGTTATGAAAAGAGAATAAGTGTGATCCTCTTACTAAATTTACTAAATTTGCTGAACCTAGCTCTCCTGATCATTGGTCCAGCCTCCTTTCATCTTTAAACTATACCCTGGGTGTGTTAGAATGATTCACAAAACTGCCACTAAAGTGAAATGGAGGTAGTTTAATAATAAAAACAAAAAAAGGGGGGGAGGGATACATCCATTCATTCATTCATTCATTCAACAGTATTTACTGAGTGTTCCTGAGGGCCAGGCATCGTTCTACATCTTAGGGATAGAGGTAAACAAGACAAAGTTCTTTCCAGTCCTTGCAATGTTTATAAACTAGGTGAGAAATTTAATTTGATATGCAATTCCATTGAAGTATGGTATGGTAGTTTTGGAAGACCTTACCAAGTGAAATAAATTTTATGGTTTATAATTTCCATTCATCATCAAGCAAAATCTCTTGTTTCACAGGTGCCCTTGAAATACATTTAAGTTCAGCCCACTGTATCAAAAGATAACAAATGATGGCAAGGATGTGGAGAAAAGGGAATCTTTGTACACTGTTTTTAGCAAAGCAAATTAGTATAGCTATCTTGGAAAACACTCCAAATTCCTTAAAATATTAAGAATAGATCTACATTGTGGTTCAGCAATCCCACTACTGGGCATATATCCAAAGGAAATAAAATCAGTATGTTGAAGAGATATCTGTACTGCCATATTTATTGCAGCATTAGTCACAATAGCCAGGTGTCTATCAACAGATCCATGTATAAAGAAAATGTTTATATATATATATATATATATACACACACACACACACACACACACACACACACACATATATATATATACACACACACACACACACACACACACACATATATATATATATATACATAATACATACATACACATACACCTATACATACAATGGAATACTATTCTATCATAAAAAGAAAGAAATTCTGTCATTTGTGACAACATAAAGAACCTGGAGTGAAATAAACTGTCACATAAAGACAAATACTGCATGATCTCATTCATATATGTAATCTAAAAAAGTTGATTATGTAGAAGTAGAAAGTAGAATGGTGGTTCCCAGAGGCTGGAGTACATGGAAGGGGGTTTAGGGGAGCTGTTAGAGAAAACAAAATTAGTTATACTGGAGGAATAAGTTCAGGAAATCCAATGTACAGCAAGGAAACTATAGTTAATGATAATATTTTGTGTTCTTGAAAAATGCTAAGAAAATGAATGTTAAATGTTCTCACCACAAAAAATGATAACTACTTATATATTTTCATAGGTAGATTTAGCCATTTGACTATATATATGTATATATATGTACATATATTTCAAAATGTCATATTATACATGATAAATACATAAAATATTATCTATTTAAAATAATTTGAAATAAATAGTCTGTTGCAAAAAAATGAAGATGAGGAGGATTGAATTTTTGCATATTCACCATACCCAGGAGTGACCTGAGTTCTCAGATTTCCTAGAGAGAGGCTTACCAAAACTCCAGAATCACACTAAGTATCTCTCACTGTCCCTGACAACTGCCAAGGCGAGAAAGTATTGAGGAGGAGAGAAAAACACATTAGTGCTCCATTGCCTAAGGATGTGAGAGGAGAGCTGAAACACAGCAGGAGAGTGAGGCATTGATCAATGTTCCAAAGGCAGGCCTTACCCTCTGCCACCTGGGGGCACAATATGTGTGACTGTGTACAAACCTGTATGTGTGTGGAGAGGGATGACCAAATACAAGTGTAAGTCTGCTGATTCCAAGGGTAGGCAAACTCTGTTCTTTCCTCCTGGAAGGGCTCTAGAAAAGGGAGCAAGGTCCTTGGAAATCTGTTGGTGACCTTGAAACTACCTAGTGACAGAGCAGAAGTGACAGAGCAGGAAGGCTGACAGGGCAAGTTAAGTACAAATGGCTTGAAACTGTCTAAGCTAACCCAATTACTGTACATGTGAGCCGTAAACTTCTAAATTAACGTACTGTGAAAACAAAAAGAGTTCTTGAAACACTATCCTCAAAGATGATGTGTGCCACAGATCTAAGAAAATTTGGAAACTTAGAGGATCTATCTCAATAAAATAGCAAATAGGTCCCCAAGAATATGGAAATAAAATGAATAGTCTAATCTTTTGTTAGTATATTTATACCAGATATATATGTTAATATCTGGGGCTTCAGAAGGAACTAGAAAAAACATTTCAAATGCCACAATTCCCTAGAGATGAGGAAGAGTCTCTTTGTAATGTAGCTATAATAATAACCAATAAATACATATTTTGATGATAATCCATTCCAGAACTTCTGAAGAACAATAAATAAATGACAATTCATGATTGTTAACTGTACCCACCCCTAAGTTGTTTGAGCTGAGCATAATTTCCAGGCTTGATTTTCTATGATATCTATATGACATAAATTTGAGAAAAATCTGAAAGTTGTAACTGAAAAAACGTAGAAATTATAAATCTAGAAACTATTTTTATTTAATTGAAGTTTACATAAGTTGAAGTAACACACACAAGACTAAACTGTCCATCTTATATTCCTATTCTTAGTCACCCATTTGACATTTTATTGATATAGATCCTCTTAATTTCTAAATTTATTTAAATATGTGGCAAGTATCACCATTGCAGACAGTTTTTCAAGAATTCTATTTGGTTATTATAACACATTAATTTAGAAGTTTAAGAAACACAAATAATAATTGGGTCTCTCTAGGTAGTTTCAAGGTCAATTATATGGAAATTCCCCTGCTTGAGGCATATTTAGTAGATGATGATTGAGGTCTGACTACAAAATGCTAGGGAATGAGTCCCATGGTGGTTCAGTTAGATCAATATTTTAACATATTTTTTAACCTCATGTCAAATTATCCTTTTGTACCCCAAATACTATATGGTCTATGCTCTAATATTTCTAAATTATTATCTAATTTTCTGCCACTGATTAACAGATTTATTTACCAATATGGCATAAACATTTAAACAAAATTAGATCTCTGGTCAGTGCTGTGAATGCCAATCTGACACAACATGTCTATTAAGAGTCATTTTTGTTATTTTTTTAAAAAGTACACTTTTCTACCTCGAATTATCAAAAAATATTTTATGGGTTTCATTTTTCATTCAATATTTGATTCTTTTAGTTAAACTGGAGTATACTGAAAATGATTTGTAATTCTGTATCAATTTGTAATTACAACTGAATTTATAAGACACAACATAGCTGACTCACATCCACATATTATTTTTATATACATAGGAAAATTACTTAGCAAGTGCGTCAATAGTTTTAAAAATACTCAGACTCCATTGACACATTCATTTTACTTCTATGGATCCATTCTAAGGAAATAGTTGTAATTAGGCAGGCAATTAGCCACTAAGTTACTGCACTATTATTTATGATAGGGAAAAATATCTGAAATTATTTACATTTACAGAATAGGAGAATGTGACCGTTATTACAATTATGTGAAAGAATATCATGCAGAAAATGTTTATGAAAAGTTTATGACAACATGAAAAATGCTTGTTATAACTGAAAAGGGTTGAATAGAAATTTAGATATGGAAAAATTGTACTTGCAATGACAGAAACTGGGAAAAAACCAAAATTCTCAAATTATCCATTCTTCAGACAATTTACTCACAACTTAATTTTATTTCCACTGAAGCAAAAAAGCAATTGAACAAGTAAATAATTAGAGAGACATTTGCCTGAACAAAAATATCTAATTGTCTTAACAGCTAATATTTCAACTAAAAATAATTAAATCATTTAGTTATAGTCTAACACTTCATAAGATTGTTGGGTTATTTTTTATTAACTTCCTGAATCAATTTCAGTTATAACATCATGAAAATAATATCACTATTTTAATAAAGTTTTTTTTTGGTGAGAACTGAATGTGTGATTGTGCCTAGACTAAATTAGTAAATATTTTGTAGTGTTGAGTCACAACACAAAGTAATAAATATATACATATGCAAACATACAGCTTCCAATCAATAGGATAAACATAGAAACATAAAGGGGAAAATAGGTAATTTACAAACAGGCAAAGTTATAAAGAAAACAAATTTTTTAAAATAAAAATCTACACTTTATAAGGTCTAAACTATCCTCTTAATGTCGTCACAGGACCTGTTCATAGTGTGCACTTTGACAACCAGCCTGGGGCTTGAGAAGATTTTCAAGGATCTTGCTTCAGTGGTCACTCACTTCTTCCCCTTTAATATTTCTGTCTGAAAACTAGCCTGAGGTGACGTCAAAGGAAGGAGAGAGGGACACTGGACTCATTCTCAGAGCTTGCTGCCCCTTAAATGATGCTCCCAGTTTTCAAGCTAAAAAACTACTGTGGACACATGTCGGAGAAACCCTATTCCATCTAGCATAATCCCATTAGGAGTTCACATCAAGCCCAGTTCCCAAGTGCCCCTCCCTACTGGCGATATGACAGGGCCCATGCCTCTGTGGTTAAGCTACCAGTTGTTTTGAGTAAAGACTTTTATGATGCTACAGGCTGCTGGGCCAACATAATATGGGATCATAAAAGAGGAATGCCTCCACCGAAAATCATCTCCATACAAATGTTGTGTGAGTAGCAGAGGGGAAACGAGGGCATTTCCAGTTATTTCATTAACATCAAGTCTCAAAGTGGGAGCCAATCGGGAGAGGCGGAACCTTCCAGTCCTTTTAAATGTATAATCTCAAAGCTGAACATGTACTCCTAGGAATGCCCAGAGTTTATAATGTCTCACTCTGCCACAGGACACGTCTTTGGTGCCACGGTTGGGATTTTAAACTCTCTCTCTCTCTCTTTGTGCGGTATTTGCTGGCCTTGTGGCACATGCTTTAGTGCCAGATTTGGTAGAAGAGATAAAGAAAAGAAGAGATTAAGTCTGGGATCTCTTTTGTGACATGTCTATGCTGGCAAGTAGGCTTTTTCTTCCTGCCATGGGTACAAACTTGGCCTCCCTCTCCACTCCCGCTGTCAGGCACCTATGATGTGCTGACCTCAGAACAGAACACCACCATACTGCACTGAGAAAGGAGCAGTGCCACATGCTTTGACACAGTTTCACACTTCATGATCTCTCCAATGAGATTTTTTGACACAAGAATCTGCATGATAACATCTTTAAATCTGGATAGACATTTGGTTGTATCTAGAGAGAATTTATTTATTTTTTTCTCTATTGGGTCAAATATAATAGAAGCTGAGCAGTGGAGCAACTTAGTTATAACATGAAAAAAAAAAATCAAAGGAAAGGGCTTGGTGATGTCCTGGGTACATAGTAGATACTCTCAGAACATTAACTTAATAAAAACTTTATCAATCAGAGTACTAAGATATTAGTGAAAATAGAGCCATATGCTTACTTAGTTCCTGGGTTGATTGATAAGTTATTATATTTACTAAAAGAGACAGCCCTTTGTGACTATTCCTACTGTTGTTCCCATTTGCAACTCTAAAAATACTCAATTTACTTTACTGTAGATTTAATGAATTGCCAGAAAGAATGTTTTATATAAATTGCATGTTAAGAATTCTGAAATTCTTAGAATTTATATAGTGTATACCAGGAGAAGTTTGAACTCACTGAAATGGATTCTCCTCACCATTGAGAAGGGAAGGCAGGTAATCAGGTAAACCTAATAGACTACCAGTCTGGGTTTGCTTCAGACCATAGGCCTACGGATGCCAGAGCCTATGCAGAGGGAGAAGGGATCTGCCTGGGGAGATACATAGTGAGAACCGGAGAGAGAGAAGACACCATTAACAGATAGTTTGAAGATCAGCCTCATGATGAAGCACTAAGTTTTAACAACTTAAACATTAATATTATATCTTTGTCTTTTTGACCTGTATTTTGGTGGTGGAATATAAAAGGATATATATAGAACATAGGTCTGCATGAAGTCTATAGGAATCTTCCCAATTGAAGACTATTGTAAACAGTGACTGCAGAGAATTTAAGACTCATATAAGTTAAAATAACATAGCCAGATTAAGAAGTAAAAATATTTTTATAATTAAATGCCCTAGTCTCCCTCTCCTGGACTGAATCACCATCCTTCTCCCTTTTAATCATTATACTGAGGGCATAGCTATCATTTCCACAAAAGGCATTACATAGCATGTAGCCTCATTCTATGCTTAACCTTTTTTTTTTTACAGGATACCAGGCTTTCAATTCATTTGTCCCACTATTGGTCCTTTAAGTTGTGTTAGAATCACTTTTTTTTTTCTTTTTATTTGTTGGTACTCGGGATTAAACCCAGGGGTACTCTACTACTATCCAGCCCTTTTTCATTTTTTTATTTTGAAATAGGTTCTCACTAAGTTGCTGAGGGTCTTGCTAAGTTGCTGAGGCTGTTCTAGAACTTGCCATCCTCCTGCCTTAGCATCCTGAGTCACTGGGATAAAGGTGTGCACCACTACATGCTTCCAGTCACTGTTTTCCAATCACCAGATTTAAACTCAAGCATCATCTCATTTCCTTCTGTCTCTGCCGTCACCACTAACATAAGAACAGTGAAGAATGGCCTGATTTGCATAATAGGACTAAATGCTCTGTTTCATGTAGTTTTTTAAAAAGTCGAGGATGCCTAGGGTTAAGTTATTTTAGGGAATCCTATGATAGAAAAGTAAAATGAAACTCAGAATTGAAGTCCCAGGGGCTGGGGTCATGGCTCAGTGGTAAAGCATCCATCCTCATAAAAATAAAACAAAGGTATTGTGTACATTTACAACAACAACAACAACAAAAAACCTAGTTCTCTTCCTCACAGACTAAGTTAACAAATAATTTGTCTTTCTGTAATTCATTTTGGTCACACAAAATTTTACTTCTTAAAGCACACTAAGATAGACTTTACAACTTCCCAGATTGGCTAAAACTAAAGGCCCATGGAAGTGGGTTTTGCAGTGGAGGAGACAGACTGGGTTCAACTTCAAATACAGCATGGTGAAGTAGGAATTTATGGCCAAGGAGGAGGGTCAGGATCGGTAGATTAAAAATTAACGAAGGAAACTTCAGGAATAAGGAGCGTTCTGGCTAAACTGACCCAACATAGCTTTTGTTGGAGAAAGGCCAGGGTGACCAGACATCACCTGGGGGAATGTGAAGGTCAGGAACCCAATTAGATACTCAGAATGATCAGAAATTTAAGATGGAGGGTGGTGGTTCTTGCTACACTGATCTAGCAGGATTCTTGGTAAAACTGGATTTTACAAGGGAGTGCACAGATGGGCCTATAATAAGGTTCAGGAGCCTGACTAAGTTTATCAAACAAAGGATGTGTTGCAGAGATGGACAACATATAGAGTCCTTCCTGACTCTAACATTGTCCTTTTGATGTGCTCTTTTCCCTCTGCATGGATGAACAAACTCATCATCCCCATTATTAAATTTTCTTCTTTTAAAGTTCTTTTCTTGCCATTTTCTTGAAAATTCAGTGGAGATGAGAATGTTTCTACACATACTTCCCAAACTGTAAACTAAACTCATTTTCAAAATGCATTTGCTGGTCCATTCAGTTTGAGCAATTTGTCTTAGCCTGCTTAA